>NW_017306272.1:5525541-5562222 GCF_000935625.1 Nanorana parkeri
TCCAGCTCTGGCCCAACTGCCGTCTCTCTATAATGACATTAGTGCAACTTTGATTGGTGTTATGCACCTCCCAGCTCTGGCCCAATTGCCATCTCTCCATAATGACACTACTGCTCTTTGATTGCTCATATGCACCTCCAAGCTCTGGCCCAACTGCCATCTGTCTATAATGATACTACTGCTCTTTGATTGCTCATATGCCCCTCCAAGCTCTGGCACAACTGCCGTCTCTATAATGACATTACTGTGACTTTGATTGCTGGTATGCACCTCCCAGCTCTGGCCCAACTGCCATCTCTCCATAATGACACAACTGTGACTTTGACTGCTGGTATGCACCTCCAAGCTCTGGCCCAACTGCCATCTGTCTATGATGACATTACTGCGACTTTGATTGCTGATATGAACCCCCCAGCTCTGGCCCAACTGCCGTCAGTCTATGATGACATTACTGCGACTTTGATTGCTGGCATGCATCTCCCAGCTCTGACTCATCTGCCGTCAGTCTATAATGACATTACTGCGTCTTTGATTGCTGATATGCACCTCCCAGCTTTGGCCCAACTGCCGTCTGTCTATAATGACATTACTGCAACTTTGATTGCTGGTATGCACCCCTCAGCTATTCTCCAACTGGCATCTGTCTATAATGACAATACTGGGACTTTGATTGCTGGTATGCACCTAAAACCTCTGGCCCAACTGCCCTCCGTCTATAATGACATTACTGCTCTTTGATTGCTCATATGCCCCTTCAAGCTCTGGCCCAACTGCCGTCTCTATAATGACATTACTGCAACTTTGATTGCTGGTATGCACCTCCCAGCTCTTGCCCAACTGCTGTCTGTGTAGAATTATTATTGTTATACAGGTTTTATATAGCGTCAACAGTTTGCACAGCGCTTGTAATGACATTGCTGCGACTTTAACTGGTGGTATGCATCTCCCAGCTTAGGCCCAACTGCCGTATGTCTACAATGACATTAATGCAACTTTGATTGCTGGTATGCATCTCCCAGCTCTGGCCCAACTGCTGTCTGTGTAGAATTATTATTGTTATACAGGTTTTATATAGCGTCAACAGTTTGCACAGCGCTTGTAATGACATTGCTGCGACTTTAACTGGTGGTATGCATCTCCCAGCTTAGGCCCAACTGCCGTATGTCTACAATGACATTACTGCAACTTTGATTGCTGGTATGCACCTCCCAGCTTAAGCCCAACTGCCGTATGTCTATAATGACATTACTGCAACTTTGATTGCTGGTAAGCACCTCCAAGCTCTTGCCCAACTGCCCTCTGTCTATAATGACACTACTGCTCTTTGATTGCTCGTATGCACCCCTAAGCTCTGGCCCAACTGCCATCTTTATATAATGACATTACCGCAACTTTGATTGCTGGTATGCACCTCTCAGCTCTGGCCCAACTGCCGTCTTTCTATACTGACATTACTGCAACTTTGATTGGTGGTATGCACCTCCCAGCTCTGGCCCAACTGCCCTCTGTCTATAATGACATTAGTGCGACTTTGATTGCTTATGCATCTCCCAGCCCTGGCCCAACTGCTGTCTGTCTATTATGACGCTTCTGCAACGTTGATTGCTAGCATGCACCTCCAAGCTCTGGCCCAACTGCTGTGTCTCTATAATGACACAACTGCGACTGTTATTGCTGGCATGCATCTCCCAGCTCTGACCCATCTGCCGTCTGTGTGTAATGACATTACTGCGACTTTGATTGCTGGTATGCACCTCCCAGCTCTGGCCCAACTGCCGTCTGTCTATAATGACATTACTGCGACTTTGACTGATAGTATACACCTTCCAGCTCTAACCCAACTGCATTCTGCCAATATCGACATTACTGCAACTTTGATTGGTGGTATGCACCTCCCAGCTCTGGCCCAACTGCCCTCTGTCTATAATGACATTAGTGCGACATTGATTGCTTATGCACCTCCCAGCTCTGGCCCAACTGCCGTCTGTCTATATCAACATTACTGCAACTTTACTGGTACGCATCTTCCAGCTCTGGCCCAACTGCCATCTGTCTATAAAGACACTACTGCTCTATGATTGCTCATATGCCCCTCCAAGCTCTGGCCCAACTGCCGTCTCTATAATGACATTACTGCAACTTGGATTGATGGTATGCACCTCCCAGCTCTTGCCCAACTGCCGCCTGTCTAAAATTATTATACATGTTTTATATAGCGCCAACAGTTTGCACAGTGCTTGTAATGACATTGCTGCAACTTTAATTGGTGGTATGCACCTCCCAGCTTAGGCCCAACTGCCGTATGTCTATAATGACATTACTGCAACTTTGATTGCTGGAATGCATCCCTAAGCTCTGGCCCAACTGCCCTCTGTCTATAATGACACTGCTGCTCTTTAATTGCTCGTATGCACCCCTAAGCCCTGGCCCAACTGCCATCTTTATATAATGATATTACCGCAACTTTGATTGCTGGTATGCACCTCTCAGCTCTGGCCCAACTGCTGTCTGTCTTTAATGACATTATTGCAACTTTGATTGATGGTATGCACCTCCCAGCTCTGGCCCAACTGCCATCTCTCTATAATGACATTACTGTGACTTTGACTGCTGGTATGCACCTCCAAGCTCTGGCCCAACTACCATCTGTCAATGATGACATTACTGCAACTTTGATTGCTGGTATGCACCTCCCTGCTCTGGCCCAACTGCCATCTCTCCATAATGACACAACTGTGACTTTGACTGCTGGTATGCACCTCCCAGCTCTGGCTCAACTGCCATTTGTCTATAATGACATTACTGCGACTTTGATTGCTGATACGCACCTCCCAGCTTTGGCCCATCTGCCGTCTGTCTATAATGACATTACTGCAACTTTGATTGCTGGTATGCACCCCCCAGCTCTTCTCCAACTGGCATCTGTCTATAATGACACTACTGGGACTTTGATTGCTGGTATGCACCTAAAACCTCTGGCCCAACTGCCCTCTGTCTATAATTACATTACTGTTACTTTGATTGCTGGTATGCACCTCTGAGCTCTGGCCCAACTGCCGTCTTTCTATACTGACATTACTGCAACTTTGATTGGTGGTATGCGCCTCCCAGCTCTGGCCCAACTGCCCTCTGTCTATAATGACATTAGTGCGAGTTTGACTGCTTATGCACCTCCCAGCTCTGGCCCAACTGCTGTCTGTCTATAATGATGCTACTGCAACGTTGATTGCTAGCATGCACCTCCAAGCTCTGGCCCAACTGCTGTGTCTGTATAATGACACAACTGCGACTGTTATTGCTGGTATGCATCTCCCAGCTCTGGCCCAACTGCCGTCTGTCTATAATGACATTACTGCAACTTTGATTGCTGGTATGCACCTCCCAGCTCTGGCCCAACTGCCGTCTTTCTATATCAGCATTGCTGCAACTTTACTGGTACGCATCTTCCAGCTCTGGCCCAACTGCCGTCTCTCTATAAGGACATTACTGCAACTTTGATTGGTGGTATGCACCTCCCAGCTCTGGCCCAACTGCCATCTGTCTATAATGACACTACTGCTCTTTGATTGCTCATATGCCCCTCCAAGCTCTGGCCCAACTGCCGTCTCTATAATGGCATTACTGTGACTTTGATTGCTGGTATGCACCTGCCAGCTCTGGCCCAACTGCCATCTGTCTATGATGACATTACTGCAACTTTGATTGCTGGTATGCACCTCCCAGCTCTGGCCCAACTGCTGTCTGTGTAGAATTATTATTGTTATACAGGTTTTATATAGCGTCAACAGTTTGCACAGCGCTTGTAATGACATTGCTGCGACTTTAATTGGTGGTATGCATCTCCCAGCTTAGGCCCAACTGCCGTATGTCTACAATGACATTAATGCAACTTTGATTGTTGGTATGCACCTCCCAGCTCTGGCCCAACTGCCCTCTGTCTATAATGACACTACTGCTCTTTGATTGCTCGTATGCACCCCTAAGCTCCGGCCCAACTGCCATCTTTATATAATTACATTACCGCAACTTTGATTGCTAGTATGCACCTCCCATCTCTGGCCGAACATCCTTCTTTCTATAATGACATTTCTGCAACTTTGATTGCTGCTATGCACCTCCAAGTTCTGGCCCAACTGCCATCTGTGTATAATAACATTACTGCAACTTTGATTGCTGGTATGCACCTCCAAGCTCTGGTGTGCCACCCACCTTCCTGATTGGTTAGGTAGCCAGTCTGCCTACCAACAATGAAGCTTGCGTCCTAGCCAATCAGCAGGATTGGCGGCTTGTCATGACCCGCCTCCCGGCTTCCTGATTTGCTACACTTCACTTGTCGCTAGGTAGCCTTGCTTCCTGACCAATCAGGAAGCTGGGAGGCGGGTTATTACATGCCAGCAGGCTTCCTGATTGGTCAGAAAGCAAGTCTGCCTAGCAACAAGTGAAGCTGGCTTCCTATCCAATCAAGAAGCCGGGAGGCAGTTTATAACCCACCGCCCTGCTTCCTGATTTGAAAGGAAGATAGCTCCATGCTCCCTCAGCACTGCCGGTCAGAGGGAGATCCAAATACTCGTTATCAGCACCGATACCGGTACTATTATTGGTATCCGTGCATTCCTACTTCTATGCACATAAAATTTTGCTAGGCTCTAGAATAGCTTTGCCACTTATCTTTTGTTAGGTTGTGCCCAAAGGTTGTGTGCAAATCTTCCTTGTTATATGCTATCAGGGCTGTAAATATTGGTCCCAGGTCCCTCTGCTGTACACTTTTCAAGTGTTCCTTTTATTTACAACTCCTGCATATACATATCTGCCCACAGAGACACTATTTTTGAACAAAGCATCACATCTTCTACTTGTAAATATTATGGGTTTAGGGAAATTGAAAGTAGATTTTAACCCTACCTGAATGCTATTTATTTTACTAAAGCACTGTGTATCATCACCAATGTCCATTTAAAAAAAAAAAATATTGCTGTGCGCTTTTTTTAATTCTTTGTTGCATCTTTGAGCATGAAGTCCAGCAATGGATGAATGGCATTTCTTCTATGTCACAAAAACATTTGTGACATAGCAAACATTAAATCAGATTAGTCTGAAAATGTGCTGGTGATTTGCGTTGCTGCACATGGCTTCCAAAAAGTGCCTCCTGGAGACTCGAGGAATCTCTTGAATAAATCTGGTCTCAATCTTTTTGGATGCACTGGCTAAAGCACTTAATAAAATATTTGAAAGCAACGTGCCACTATAAGGCCCGCAGGCTTTTAAATAATTTGCTCTTTTCTTTAAAAATAATGCAAGTCTACATTTTTTTAAGCAATATCCATGGATGACAATGTGGCGGAGAAGACTGAATAACTGTAGAAATCACTATTTTTAAATAAAATATAGCAATTGGCAAGCAATCAGTAAATATGACTAGGTGAGTGACTAGCAAAACTAGATTCTATGGATAAATTAATTAGTAATGCACCCATACAGACTACCTCTACAAGACAGAGTTTGGGTGCAGCCAAGGCTAATAGCTGGTGAATTGCAATTCCTTGTGACAATGCTCAACAGGACAAATAGAGAGGGCGAATCTTCCCAGCGCAGACACAGACTGCAATAATAACCTGACAGGCGTTCAAACCCATCCTACTCTTTTCAGACTAAATAAAAATGTTTTGGGTATAGATATATTTAAATGTAAGACTTTGTTGACCATTTGGGGTAGATAATAAAGAGTGCAGGGAGTCCTGAAATAGTAAACTTTTATGAAGAATCTGCTGCTGCGGGCTTGATCACTGATTTTGGTCATGTGCTCTCTTCTGAAGAGTCGCATGGGCACATGATCAGATGCTTGTATTTTAGGTCACATGATTGACATGCTGCAGGTCAGCATTTCCTTCAGGAAAGGTAATTCATTTCTTCTGTTGCTCTGCTCTGTCTCCATCTCCTCAAGACTGACAAAATAGCTTAGAAGACAACAATCACAATCACAAATTGCTTTAAAACCTAATATATAAAGGCCAAAATGTACTGATCATTCCCAGTGCTTGCCAATCATTATCTTTGATCTTCAGTGAATAAGAGAGTAGACTAAACTGAATGGCTCATTACAAGGATGAAATGCCACCATGGAGGAGGAGCAAAAATAAGTGACATCCTTATAATATAATTGCTTGGTTTTGCTGCCAGCAGTGTTGTTTTTTATATCTTTGCTCCACCTTTCTCCATGCCTCGCTATCTCATCTAGATATTATGAAGGGGGATCCTCAGTTGACATAATTTTCCCCCCATTAAAGGGGTAGTGGCAGGGCTGGAATTTATATATCCTGCCCCCTAGGTCATCATCACTTGTTCCTACCCCAGTTGACAAGCAAGTCTTGATTTCACACTAAAAAAATAGACATCACAGTCACACAAGCCACAAGATACCCACTGAGGCCAGGGATGAAGACAAAAAGTGACACTTTACATCTAGAACTGTCAACCAGAAAAGTAATGGAAAGTGTCATCATGCTTTACTAGCAATTTCTAGGTGTATGAATACAGAATGTGCACACTAAAAGTACACTATTCCATCAACACAGTACACTGTTCCATCAACAGAAATGCATAAACGATGTAGGGACAGCAATAAGAAAAGAACCACTTTTATTACATTGGTGGGCAGAGTGGCAATCATTAATATACATGGAGATATGTTATGTCAGGAACATCATGAGTTGATGGCCCTGCTGCCCTAGGCCATGGCCTATTTTTCTTGTGCAGAAATTCTGTGCTGGGTAATAGCTGAGCCCTTGGATGCTTGCCAGGCCCTAATCAATCAGGTACTCATTACGTTGCGTTGTGTGTGATTTGGGTCTGGAAACGTACAAATCGATGACCCAATCTGATTTTCATGTATTATAACTTTCATATTGATAAACCTGGAAAAAACCTTTTTATTTTAAATCTTTATTTGTGAGAGATTATAAACGTGCATGTGTTTACAGATGGTTGACACTTTGCTTCCTAAATGTAACCATATATTTCATAATACCTGCTGTGCTGTACTTTCCAAACTCTGATATAGAATGCAGGCTTAGGAAATCGCCATCTGGTGGCCAGTACATGCAAGTTATTTCAAGAACTATATGAAATAATCCTAACCAATAAGTACTGTATATAGCTGCAAACACTCTAACCAATCACCGTGATGATACTTTTTGAACAACCACTAAAATATGTGCCGCACTCACATATCATAAATGTATAAATATATAAATAGAAATAAATCACACATATATCATGATAAATACAAATCCCAAAGTCGTGCACACATATATAAAAATACCCAACCGCTCAAAAAAGTGAGTGAATATCACCAAAAATGATGCCAAGATCATGCAATCATATGAAGTCCCATATTCACTCACTTGTGTGAGTGGTTGGGTATTTTTTTATATGTGTGCACAACCTTGGGAATGTATTTATCATGATATATGTGTGATTTATTTATATTTATATATTTATGTGAGCGCGGCACATATTTCAGTGGATATTAAATAACCCTACTCTGTGGAAAATATAAACACAATAATCAAGTTTTACTCATATTAGCAGAATAGATGTGAAGAAATGTATTTGTTTTAGATTCTTCTGTTTTATTTCCATCATTGATGGTGATCAAACATACTGTATCTTCTGTGTGTAAAGACTACCAGCCAGAGATTTAGAATAAGAGCAGAGTTGTGCAATGATCCATAACAAGCAATCATAAATCATCTTTCATAACTTTAAATTAGTCAAAACAAAGATAGTTGATAGCTGACTGACATCAGCTGCTGCATGTTATGAATCGCTCTGTGCTCTATTAAATAAAAGCCGTGACTCTTTGGGAATCTTTGAAAAGGAAAACCTTTGCTCACATATTATTGGAAGTGGCCACCAGAGGGCAACTATCCTCAAAGACACATTGATTTCTTTGCTGCGTCCACAAGGTGCCAGCATAAGATTACATTGTAGTTGTTCTAATGCTGCAATCAACTTAAATGCATCAATTCAAGATTCTTAAAACTGATTATTTCATGTACATGTGTCCAGATATGATATTATTAATTTAATTACGAACAAATGTATTAAAGGAGAACTATGAGGTGAGTGCTTTTCACTCACCTCATAGTTCTAGCCGACCTGTGACAATGAGACTGTCACAGGTCGGCTCAGTAGATCGGGAAGTGAGTGAACACATACCGGCGCTCGCTCACTTCTCGATCCTGTCACAGCTCTCTGCCGTGACAGGGGAGGGGCTGGATTCCCCCGTCCCCGCTCCGATCCTCCAGCGCTGACTGGCGGAATGGACGGGGGAGGGTACAGCTGGCTCTGCCTCTAGATAGGCAGAGCCAACTGTGGCTCTGCCTCTAGATAGGCAGAGCCAACTGTCACTCACGCAGCTGGGCGGATCCAGACATAATTGTCGGGATCTGCTTCAGCTGCGGCGTCTCAGTATACCGCGAGCTGTGGCTCGTGGTATACTGCGGCGTCTCAGTATACCGCGAGCTGTAGCTCGCGGTATACTACGCTTAGGGTGACGGGAGGACGCTAGTTTGTGTCCTCCCGTTACCCTAAGGAGAACTATGAAGAGAAGCCCTGACCCCATAGTTCTCCTTTAAGTAAAATAACCATAACTAACAACGTTCTGCTGCTGTCTTTTTTTCATGTACATTTTTTATAATACAGTAAATATGGTTATAACCAACTTTATATTTCTGAATAGGTGTGTTAAATATCTGCAAATCTGCAAGAGACCAGTTTTTAAGAGACAATGTCACTTTATCGATTCATGGCATAGTGGCAGTAACCTTTTGATAACCCACCTCCCCATTAAAGTAGAATTAAAGTCTCCATTTTTTTACATATATCTACTGCTAGCAAGAAAGTTAACAAACAGGTAAATGCTTACCTCCGTCTGCGCCGCTCGCTCCTGGCTGCAGTACACAGGTCCCGAACGGCCATGTAGGAGCATGATGGGGCGGGCGCATGCGCAGTCTATATCACTGCCAGGGAGAAGAGGAGAGACTCAGTAGAAGTGAATGCACGCAGCTGTGAGTATGCACGCCGAACAGACTCCATGGTACAGGAAGAGACAGTAGACTGCCCTGTGTCAGAGACCGGCACCAGCGCTGGAGGGACTGCTGGAAACAAGTGGAAGGAAGAAGATGATCGGATCAAGAGGCATCATTTAAGGTAAGTACTTAAAGCAGCATTGCAATTGGGGGGGGAAAGGGAGGGTTTATTGTCACTATGCTGTATACTTACTGATCTGTATTCCCTTGTCACCTCCCTGTTCCATTGTGGGAGTATGGATCGCATTGGAGTGGAGCTTCCAGGTATGGGGGTGCATGTAACATCCCCAATGTGACAGTGCTTGTGCCTGAGTGACCAATTGCCACGCCTGAACACTGTCACATGGGAGCAGTGAAACCAGCCATCCAAGTAAACTCCAAACCCACCTGATGCCAGTGTATACCCAAGATGGATTCCTGCAGCAGAGAGGTGGCTGGAAAGCATGGATCAATGAGTATGCCTTGCTAGGGGTTGGACTGTCAGGAGACACTGTCATTTTTATCCTGAATGGTCAAGTGACAGTCTCTCTTGTATGTTAGGGTGTTTCATAAGGGAAGGAGCCATGTGAGATGACCCTCTCCTTGCAGCACTTACATCCACCTAAAGGGGCCTTGAGATTTCAAGTGGGATTCCCCCTAAGGCCCCTTTCACATGGACCTCTCCAGTTCCAATCAGGAGGGGATCCGTGCACAGATCCCCTGCTGATCAGAACAGTTTGGAACAAATGTCACCGTTGTGACATCTGTGTCCATCCAGTTTTTCCTCTATTGCATGATGGAGGAATAACTGAAATTGCCACAACCATGTTGGTTTATGGGTTAGTCGGATGTAAACAGAAATGTGTCCTTTTACATCAGATCATCCACAATGATCAGGTCCACCAAAACGGAGGTAATCGGATGTAAACGGACGCACACCTGTCTAGATCTGGCTGCCCATAGATTTACACTGGGCTTCTGATCAGAAAAACTGCCAGGTGGACCTGATTGAAATGCTCATGTGAAAGGGCTCTTAAGCTAGCCACATACATCTATCTGTTTTTCCTAACTCTAAACAGCACAGCTGGGGGAATCCTCCCCATCCGGCTTCGTATTCTAACAGAGACTTTGTCCCACTGTCAGAATACCTGAACAGTGATGGCAGCTGATTACTTGCAGACACTGTTTGGCTGAGAATTTTCGGACTGGCTCCTTCACCAAAAGTCATTTGAAACGTTGACTTTTGTTGATGGAGGGCTTCCAGCAGGGCCACACACTATTAGAATTGTAGCTGAGTCAGCAGGACTGCAGCAGTGTATTGCCAGCTTTAGAATTACCTTGTCCACAGGAATATCCCTTACTTACTTGCAACATGAATTCACGTCCAACCTTGAAAGTAAAGTTCCAGCTCTTTATTACAAAAAGGTAGGACTTGAGGAGGTAGAATACCCAAACTCTTCTAGGGGTTCATACAGCTCCTCACCTACCAGTCACATGAGCAGGTCTCAGCATCCACTATAGCAGAGCAGCCTCTAAACAGGAGGTTTTTCTCTAATTCCATTCCAGCTCTCTGTATCTAGCAGGACTCTTCAGACCAACATCCTGCATACACTGGGGAAAAAACCTGTAGGCTCAGGTCTCAACCCTTTGTCCTCACTATAGGAAGACTTCTCCCCAGAGGGGAGGGCTACAAAAGGATTCTTCCTGTCCCCATAAGAGAGGAATGGAGGGAGTCAGACCCCTCCAGAACTGTGGTTCCCTGTTTTTTCAAAGCTCAGTTGAACCCACTGATGACAAGCTCTGCCTAGACAGACAGACCCTAACAGAGTCTGGCAGGTGATGCCATACAGATTATTCCTAGACACATAATTCTGCATGCTACATGTGTGTTTTACAGAAATTAGAGGTACAAGAAGTTAGATTCTTGATGCTTGGTTTAGCAAGGAAATTCCTCATCCTGAATCGACAGCAAACATAAAGAAAACAAGAAGCACCAGTTTATTCTTTACTTTCCAGCTTCAGCCTCGGGACAGAGGTAAAATTGCTTGAGGAATTTAACCTTTAAGTCAAATCTGCCACATGGGATCACCCAGTCAGTGGACCATCCCTCATTGCCACATGTCACTTCACCATATATTGGAATGCAACCATGTTGTTAAATTCTGCTCAGACCGGTATTTTATATTACATTTTTCTTCCTTCCTTTTTTTTTTGTAAAGAAAAATAAGAACGAGAAATGAAAGAAATACAAACAAGTGATTTTTTGTTTGGCTTATATACAATTAATAAATACATTTTACCAATATGTATATCAAACTCCACAATTGTTTTCCTCTGTTGCCAACTGTCCTATCCATACTTTAGACCCACAAAGGCAAATAAAATCACTGTAACTATTGCGGTTTTAACATTTTCAAAACATATACTTAACCCAAAAGTAAGAATTCATCTCAGCGGTGACCTTTTTACCCTTATTCCTCAGTATTACAATTTTATGGTCTTAGTAATTACTGCTCAAACAGCCTGGCGTATTTCATATTACAATTTCAAAAACCATCTCATTGAGATTCCCAGGGAAAACTAATTTTCATCCACTGCTTCAGATTTCTAGTAATACCATAATTTCACTGATATCATCTCGGCAACTGCTTGCAGACATTATGCTCGTTATTCGGCGGACATATTTTATATTTAGTACCATTGCAATATTCAGTGACTATTTGTTGTTAAAGCAGCATGCAGATCATGACAAGGACTTACTGATACTTACTGATACATAAATGCATCTAAAATAACCCAATGTTTCCATCACATGCTTTGTGTATAAATATATATAGTATCTGTTAAAATCAGTCATTATACAAAGTTAAACGTTCTTTAGGTAGTAGGGTAGGTAATAAACAAGGAAAACTTCACTTTCGTTATAAATAATATAGCACAAGCCATTATGTAATTTAATATTATTAAAAATTTACTTTCCATTTCAGTCGGAAGCTGCTGTAAATCTTTATAAAACTATTTAAACATGAAATGCAATATGGCAACCTGGAGGTGTCCTGTTCTCCCTAGAACTGCTTGTGTGATTGGCTTCCTGAAACCTGCAATAATATACAAGTAAAATTTTAGGCATCCCCTGCAATAGAAATGTCATTTTTGGTAAGATAATCTCTAAGGCCTCTTTCACACAGCTAAGTGTCGGCCTGTACAGATCCGAGCAGCGCGCACGGCCACGTCGGGCCGTTCCCGGGAAGGACAGGTGCTGCGTGTGATTGTATGCAGCAGCCTGTTCTTCTCTATGGGAGTATGCGGCCGTACGCCGCCATACGCTCACCTGAACAGCACATCCGTGCGGATGTGCTTGTCTGTGATGTCGAGTGAGTGTATGGCCACATACTCCAATAGAGAAGAACAGGCTGCTGCGTACAATCACACGCAGCACCTGTCCTTACCGGGAACGGCCCGCTATGGCCGTGCCCGCCGCACGGATCTGTACGGGCTGACACTTAGCTGTGTGAATGAGGCCTAAGGGTTACCTACTTCTATAGGGGGGAAACTTCTACTTTTCCTTATTAGAGAATTGTAAGTGCACCAGGTTCTTTTTCATGAACCAGAGAAGCGCCATTCATCTGGTCACTTTAGTACCCACTTTGAAAGTGGAGGGCTGTATGGCATGCAACTGGCATAACAAGAGGATTATTAGGGAGATATCTTTCAACTATGGTCTCCTTTTGTGTTCCTCTATCAGTACAAATCTGCTAGACTTTCTCTCAGCAATTGTTGAGCATAAATTGATTGCACTGAAATTGTCCTCCGATGATGCACTCAGTCCATCTCATCTTGATGGTCCCAACTGAGGTTGAAAACACAGACTTGTGTTTTAGTAAAGTGCCTATATTCACATACAGAATTGTTTTATGAGTTAGCTACTTATGTCTGTTTTTATGTAATTGCATTGCACTTTTTACACAACAACACCTGCAGCACTTCAGAACCTTGCTCCTGACAGATTGTCAGAAAAGTAGATTGGTTGTCTTCAAGTTATAAAGATTAGTCCAGCTCTGTCAATCAACACTCAAGATTATTTTTTATTTTGTTAACTGGTTACTTCTTGTTTAAATAATGGCTCTGCATACACCTCTTTCTTCATAGGCCTAGTCATGCTGTAGGGTATTGACACTTGGCAGTCATATCTCCTTGACTGAGAATGAAAGCAAAAGCAAATGTTCTTGAATAGACAGGCATGTGTACAGAAGAGACACATTCAATAGGCCTGTTATGAATACGCTGTTTTGAGAACTAAATCTTGACTGTATGCATTGCAGATCAAAGGAATCACTATCTTTCTCTTTATGTATTCAAGGAGGTTGTATGTACATTGTGTCGCTGGGGAAAAAAAAATCTCTGTGCACTCCCTTATGTTTTTAATCAGAAATAGTAATCTGGTGAATTCTACATATACTACACTAGACACTAATGTTGGCCATGCATGTGCAAATAGAGCTGGCCAATACTTGGATAAAACCTGCAACAGATCTGACCATACATTGTAATAGTTTCAAAGAAAACACATTCATGCTGTGTTATTAAGAGAAGTGGGAGGTTTGTTTAACAGTAGGTCACACAAAAAACAGCAATCTAAAAATATCTTGACAAATTTTGCAGTATTAGAACTTAAACATAAAGCATTGAGCAAACTTGTTTTCTTCCAAACCTCCCATGGAATTCAACTCTAGCAAGGCTCTAATTTGGACAGTGATGAGAGAGGGGGTGGGGGCATAATCCCCATGTGTCTTTATTGCATTCACTTAAATAACCAAAAGGTATGAAGGTTTGGGGACAATAAGGTTTATTGCAAATGATTATTCAAAAGTAATTCAAGATAAAAGGCATCCCCTAGACAAAGAAATCCATTTACTGGAGCTGGTCTGGTAAACAGGTGACACAGAGTATAATTATGTATAAAAGACAATATTTAATGACAAAGAAAACTACACATAGGATCCACTATAACAAGACATCTAAAAACAAGTAAAATGACATCCCCTGGATATCCCACTTGAAATGGTACGAGTGATGATCTAGGAACCACCTCAGTGGTAAATAGTCACTAATATAAATAGTCACTAACACAGAAAATGTGTTTTAAAGATGGATACAAAGTGTCAGAGCGTACTCACATCCTGTGTGGTTTACGATGAGGGACAGTCCTTGTAGGGTCCCATGTTTAAACACGGATGAATTGATTCAATGAAGTATATCCTTGTGTGGGATTGTGACTCCAGACAGTTCTTTTCCTTGTAAGTCCGGAGGCTCTGATGGGCGTGTCACCCCCAGTTCGTCTGAACTCACACTAATCCGCGGGTATCAAACACTACCCGATCCAGAAAGGAATCTGGGGGTTGTTTCCAGCATGTGCGGCCGCACAGCGAGATGGAATAAGGTGGAATCCCACGTTTGATGTGTCAGAAACACACTGGGCTAAAAGACAGATTGTGAGATGAAGCAGCATCAGCCCGCAGGCTTTTCTCGGTCTCGGTTTAAATTCCCACAGACTTCACTGCTGCTACGAAGTAACGGTGATCAAATAAACTTCGTTCCATCCTGTCCTGTCGATTGACATAAAAGGCTGATTCGTTCACTCGACCTTAGGTGAAATAATACGGGTATCCAGGGGAGTCTGAACACACGCTGACCCTTACGCGTTTCCCCCCAAACCACTGGGGCTTCTTCTGAAGCTGCCTGATCCTTTCTGGATCCTTTCTGGATCGGGCAGCTGACCCTTATGCGTTTCCCCCCAAACACTCGGGCTTCTTTTGAAGCTGCCCGATCCTTTCTGGATCCTTCCTGGATCGGGCAGCTGACCCTTACGCGTTTCCCCCCAAACCACTGGGGCTTCTTCTAAAGAAGCCCCAGTGGGTTGGGGGAAACGCGTAAGGGCCAGGTTGTGTTCGGACTCTCCTGGATACCCGTATTATTTCACCTAAGGTCGAGTGAACGAATCAGCCTTTTATGTCAATCAGAGCCTCCGGACTTACAAGGAAAAGAACTGTCTGGAGTCACAATCCCACACAAGGATATACTTCATTGAATCAATTCATCCGTGTTTAAACATGGGACCCTACAAGGACTGTCCCTCATCGTAAACCACACAGGATGTGAGTACGCTCTGACACTTTGTATCCATCTTTAAGTAAGTATATGCCCTGAAACTTCTAGAGGTGAGGAAGTTAGTAGAAAAGAATATAAGATAAAAGATAAAGAACATTTTTTCTTTAAGTTTAATTTCATCATCCAACACAGAGCAGGGTCAAAAGCGGGCCAGGTCATATACAGAGACGTAATAATCCAAGTCAGGAGGCAGAGAGTGGTCAAACAGGCCGAAGTTGTTTACAAAGGGGTAAATGGAAACCAAAGTCAGAATGCCAGGTGCTGTGGTGTTGCCTAGCAGCATGGAAGTTATTTAGACATAAGCTTGTCAGTGCAGGGGTTTACAGCAGGTGAAACATGTTTTTCCTGACAGAATGAAAGGAGTGGGCAAGGGACAGCAAAGCTAGGGAAGAAAGGGATGAATAATACTGGATGTCCTCCAGCCAGGAAATGAGGTGGGTATTATCTGCATTGTCGCAGCTTCTAATGCACACCGTGAGCAGCTCAACTAAAAGTGTATTTCCACTTTCGCAGCAAAATTGGGAGAACAACTGTTTTATATTTGTTCCCAGTCACATAACATAATCTAAAAAATATTTGAAAATGTTTCTTGCAGCTTAAATTGCTTTTACTTGGGTTAGGGTTTCTACTTGGCTTTTTAAGGGTTACAATTTCCACTTGCTTCCGCTTTGTAATGTTAGGAGGGGTTGTGAGGGGGTTTACCCTGTCTTTACTATGCTGACTCATATCATTACGATTTGTAAAGTAGATTTTGAACACTGCCTGCCCTAACAAAGGGTTCAATTATTAAAAGCCTGGCTTCTGCATTCAAATGTTAATGACGTAAATGTGAGAAACAAGGTCCTTAAATTTCAGCCCTAAGTCTTTCTATGAGGACAGATTACTGAAAGGTGCTCAGAAAAAACTTGGATTCAGCTATCTTTCTTGCTGCAAAAAAAACATCTAAAATATTCTTTTAAAAATGATTTCTCTTTCTGCAGTTGTGGGAACACACAACAAACATAGTGAGGTTTTCTCAAATTTGACTGCAAAAGTGGAAATACACTTTAAACGTAAAATGCATACTCATTCAGTCATACAGGAGAAGCTCCTCCCTCATTCTGTTTAATACATTTTATCAGTTTTACAGTTTAGAACCAAAAATATTAACTTGTTTTCAAAACAAAGTTATAGGAAATAGTCACAGGTTTAGGCAGTGTAACAATACCTGAACAACACAAGATGAGGCAATGGATCATGAGTAATGTTGAGTTGGAGCATCTGGAGATGGCTTGAAGGAGGGGGCCCACTGGCCCCTGGTGTTTGCGGTCTGAGGTAAGGGTGGGGAGCAGGGGAGAAGGCAGGGGAATGGACGGACTTGTCCTCCCTTTTTAAAGCTCTTGCATATGACTAGGAGCGTGTCTAGGTTCACCTAATTAAGAATGAGAATAACTCTTTTCAGTAACTGAACTCCATTAGGTATAAAATTAGTAGAAGCTGTTTTGTGGCTTTGGAATGGGGAACTCAATAAATTTTGCTTTAAGTTCCCATAGTTTTATATCTTATATACTCTATGTGGAAATAGAACAGCTTATTCTATGAAAGATTTAATGTTCCGTGTCTGAAAAATATTGCATGTACTTGCAAGAATTTATGAATGCCAACTTTTAATTGACCTTAGTGCTTACCATAATGTTAATGCTGTACTTTCCTTCAGAAAAGAACATTTTAAGGATTATTTTTGCATTAGACAAATCTCAGATACACTTTTGGAAGTCAACCAATATACACATTGCTTCACTGAGAGTATGGTAGTTTTCTTCTTCCACATAATTAAAGCAATTATCTCATTACACCGCTATGACAAAACATCCACAAAGAGAATGAAAGGATTTCTTTGGTATCAATATGGAAAGCAGAGACAAATACTGTAAGGACATGTATTTCTAACAAAAGCAAAGTTTTAAGCACAGTGTGTAACTCTGATTGTAATTGTAGGATTAAGATTTGTATTGCCTGAATGCGGTTAAATATAATAGCCACTGCAAATAGTAATCAGCATTGAATGAAGGATAATTATACGTAGGAGGAAGTTTGGGAACAAGGCAATATTATGCATATTTCTGAAATTTGATGGGGGAATATTTTACTAAATATATTCAGGGATCCAAAGAAAAATGTGCATTCTCAGGAAACAGACACTTAACAACAATAGTGGAACAATTTAAAGTAACAAATGACCCTCAGGTATGCTTTATCAAGCTGTCTAGTCAGTGCCACTCTCTGCATCAACACACTGGGGGGGAAGTTATCATAACTGGAACAGGCAAAAACTGGAGCATCTGCGCATGGCAGCCAATCAGCTTCTCTCTTCAGTTTGTTTAGTCAAGATGTAAAAATGAAAGCGAGAGGCTGATTGGTCGCCATGCACAGCTGCTCCAATTTTTGTCTGCTAAAGTTGTGATAAATTCCCCTCACTGTAGGTGTAGGGTGCAATAGTGATGTCCCCTCGGAATGTAAGTCCATGATGCCCTGCACACCCTTTGTGTCCTCAGTCTATTCTGGGTAAAATGATGCTGGATATCATTCAACCTGGAAGAATTAGGATATCTCGTGTCAGAAAGCAATTACTGCGTGGGTTAGTGCCAGAGAAGAGGTGAATATCGCAGCCTAAGCTGCATTTTTTAACCGCTTTTGGGACTTTAAAAAATGAATAGTGTACTAACTAACTAATATGCACTAACTGTGTCTGAATGTGTATTATTGACAGCTATAAAAATAAAAGAGGAAGCCACATAAAAGTAGTTATGTATGGGTTTCCCTGACAAACTGAGCCTTTGAGGGTGGTAGTGGAACAAACCCTGTATGAATGTTATTTTTGGTGAGACTCTTTAACCAGCAGGGACAAGAATGCTTTTGTTTAGGAAGGGACACTAAATACTCTCATGTTTCTACATGGATTTGTAAGATGCTAAATTGCTTTAGAAAAGAGTTTTTGGGATCAGGGGTAGACTGAGCTGAGGGCCTGCAGCCTGAAGAGGACCCGTGGCCACCCCCTTAGGGTTGCCACCTGTCCAGGATTCACCCAGACATTCCGGTTTTTGAGTCCTGTATGTGCTGTGTCCGGGTTTCAGGCCATCTGAAATCCAGACACAAGATGTCACAATGTCAGGTGGACAGGGGCAACCATGGGGTCCTGGTGTTACAACCTGAGTGCATGTAGGAGGCACGGGACACAGAGAGACGCTGGAGCTTGGGGAGCAAGGAGGTGTCTGAAACACAGATTGCAGGAGAGATCAAGGAGAGACAGCCTGCCGAAAGAGTGTCAGCACCTACTGGAATTGAGAGAATGAACCACAACTGTGGAACTTGAAATCACTTGAAATCCTATCTGGATTTAATGGAGGACAGTCTGGAACTCCTGGCGTCACTCTCAATCTAGTGTGGAGAGTTAGGAGTTGCTGACATCATGAGCCCTTTTTAGGAATGGCGATGGTAGTCTTTATGCACTTAGCGCGTAGAGGGGAGGTATTACTTCATACCTAGTAGTGTTTAGGGTAGCGGTATATACAGATAAGCAGTTCAAGCGGAATGAGACCCCATATGTTACGAGCACAATGTTCTATGAAGTTCGCACGGCAGAGCCCAATATGATTTTTAGCTACAGTCCAGTACCGTGATAATGCAGGTTGCTGGGTTAGGTTATATATTGTATCAATGCAGTCTAGGTATCACACACAAGGACATATATTCATTGCACGGGAAAAACATGCTGGTTCTCCATATCACAGTTAATAGTTAATAGTGTCTGTAAAACAAGAATGTATATGCGGGTAGGGCTAGTGGATGGGTGGGGCATTTATATGGACAAGGGGACCCCATAATCTCATATTATCCAGGGCCCAATGTGTTATTAGTCCGCCTCTTTTTGGTATAGAGTAAGAAGGTTTCAAGTTCAAAAATACCAGCATCCAGATTTGATTCAATCTAAACTTTTATTGCAGCATGTCAAATAAAAGGGATATCAATGCCATGTAGCGTAAAAAGTTAAGATCAGCATGGTTTAGACTTTAGACAATATTTGCAGTTAGAGAAGTTGCTGCTTTGCTCCACCTGCTGTGGTTTGGACCTGATATTGCACTAACCAGGTGAGCTGATTACTGCTTTTGGTGTCAAAGTTCCATGTGAGGTACAAGTAGGACTTAAGCAATAGATGGACCTGAAGTTATAAGATTACTTCAAACATTTGTCTTAGAACCCTATTTGTCTGTATTTTCAGTTTTACAGCTGACAGTTAGAACCTTGACATATTAATTATAAGATGTAGGAGAATCTAACAGCACACCTATCAGTTTACACTTGCTGGCATAGCTAAATATTTACAAGTAATTGCAAGGCCAAGGTTTTTGCAATAAAATTTGGCTAGCGCTTTACCCAACTTCTACCCACAAAACAGAGTCTGCTACATGTATGTTTAATTTTAGGTTGAGTAATTATATGTTACCATCTTAAGGAGTAAATCCATAAATGATGTTGCCTAACACAAGGTTCTGGCATTTCTCCCTATATTCTGTCTAATAATTTTGCAGATGACTATTACTTTTGCGGAATCCATTTACTTAATAGCATAAAAATGCAATCATCTAATTTTGAAGGATATAAACCCAACATAAAAAAGCAATATTATGTGTGTATTATTTCATAAACACACATATTAAATATTAAAAGTTTTAGATAGTAGTAAAAAACTAGGTTGTGAAAAACCGATTAGTTTAAAAGTTAGCTGTAGAGTCTGTCTTGACATATCTGAGATCGTTTGGTTTAATCTGAATCCAAGGTTTCTCTATGATTAAATCCACATGGCCTGCAGTAAATTACACACCTGTAGCATGAAGATTGAATGCTGAAGTGAATAATGCAGGTCCAGAAGATGAGTATGAACTATAAACACATATAAAGATATAAAGTAGCATAGTTGTCAGAGACCATTTTGCTCTAATATTACATTTAAAGGTCTTGACCTCATTGATATTATTGCAACAAGGCTCTTTGTTTGCCAAAAGAACAAACAATAAATAGACTAACTGCAATTTTTTAGAAAGGAAGCACTAACAAGACAGTACTTATCAGTCTCTTATGTGTTTTGTTTTGTTTTCTTTGTCGTACATCACAGGACACAGGACAATTCTTTAACCGCTGGGTTATGCAGCTACCTTCAAGTGATTGAATACTGGCAAATCGAACAGCTGCATGGCAGACCTGCATAACCCCTCCCACAACCAGCCTACCTTTTTTGCTAAATGATGGACACCTCCCAGCTCTGAAAGGTGAAAACCCTGTTGCACTATTTATTTATTTATATAGTGCTGACATTTTTATGCAGCGCTTTACATAGTGCACATTGACATCAGTCCCTGCCCTCAAGGAGCTTACAATCTAAGATCCCTATCTCACATGCATACATACCGGGGCCGATTTAGACAGGAGCCAATTATCCTATCAGCGTGTCTTTGGAGTGTGGGAAACAAACGGAGTACTCGGAGGAAACCCACACAAGCACAGGGAGATCATGCAAATTCCATGCAGATAGTGTTTTTGACCGGGCTTTGAGCCGGGAAACTCTAGTGCTGCAAGGCAGAAGTGCTAATTAGTCCAATGAAACGGTCACTGTGCTGCCCACTATGTTTTCCATGATTTTTTTCTAAAAGATTCCTCTAGCAAGTTTCCCTACATGCTGTTCTAAACCACTGCAGTACCCTCAGCGGCTATCATGATCAGTTTTCTCCTCAGCAGATCCTTCGAAGGTCGAACCTGGAACCCGCAGTAAGAAATATGTGGGGCCAGTCTATAATGTGCTTAGCCACTGGACCCTGTGTTCAGCACCCCACTTGGTACTTGTGCAGCGTGTGTGTTTAGCCAGAGGGGACTCTATAGGTCCAGGGCAGTGGTCCATCTAGGTAGAGCCCTGACCCTGAAGAACACTCCAAAGGTCAATAGATCTCTTTGCTGCCTTAGGCCAGATTCTCTCAGTGGGTCTTTATCCCTGTTCCCAGAGGCATAAATGTTCCAGGAGTTCTACTCCAACCTATTCCCTGTCCCATAGGCCAAGGATGGTTCATACTAGTCCTTTTTCTGAAGATTCTTAACAGGTCCATGCAGTTCCAAATGTTCTGGATGGAATTCTACCAATTTGTCATTGCCTACCTTAACCTGGGTGATTCTGACCTCGGTGGACATTAAGGACGCATATTTACACAACCCCATTTTTCCTGCCAACCATTGCAACCTGCATTTTGCTGTGGGCACCCAGAATTGCCATTTTGTTGCTCTTCCCTTTGGTCTATCCATGGTACAAAGGTGCTGACATCTGTCTTGGCCATGCTTTGGTGTCAGTGGGGAACTTGAACGACATCCTTCTAAGGAAAGAGCTGGCCTCAGATGAACCCTGAACCTCCAAAAATAGATGGTGGAGTCTTCCTATTGCTTGATGTACCTGAGCCTAGTCTTGGACATGACCCTGTCCAAGGTCTTCTTTCCCCCAGAGAAGTTTCTGTCACTCTGCTTGCACGCTTGGAGATTGGTCCAGGAGCTGTCCAATCATTCACTTCTGTATGAAAGTTCTGGGTCTGATGTTAGCCCTCTTTGAGGCTGTTCTCTATGCCCAGTTTCACTCTAGGCCACTTAGCTCAACATCCTGCCTGCATGGGGCAAACAGGTTCAGTCTCTGGATCTCCTCATTTAACTGTCTAGCAAAACATAGCTTGCCATGGCATGGTGGATAACCATTGGTCAAGGATGTCCTGCTACATGGACATAGCCAAGCTCCTGGCAGACTCTCTGTGGGCACTTTTGGATTCTGAAGTCTAGGTCCTGAAGTACAGAGGGCTTTTGGATGCTCTCATCCCTATGCTCCCTAGAGCTTGGAAATCAACCTCCCACAAGGTCTACTATCACACCTGAAAGGCTTCTTTCGCTTAGCGCAAAGCGAAGTTCCATGGTAAGTAGTACTGTGTGGGATGCATTTTAACATTTCTCCAGTCTGAACCAGTGTGTCACGTACCTGGTATGACCTGAGGTGATGAGGGAGGCTCTCCCTTGCAGCTCTCGTCAGAGCACCCCTGGAGATGACACAGGGAATGTACGGAACAGAGAGAGGCATGAGTGCCTGTGGCTGATGAAGACCCGCTGGTGCTGGTGAGGTGATGCGAGTAGCTGGATGCAGGATACTCTGGAACCAGATGATCAGCAGCAGGCCTGATAGCAATGGAGAAGACGGAATCGGAGTCAGACGGACCGGGTCAGCAACTGACAGGCAACGAGGTGCAGAAGCATAACGCGGAGGCGTGGTCACAGGAAAGCCGGGTCGGAACCATGCAGACAATAAGAGCCAAATCGGAATGCAGAAGAGTAGACAAACAGGCAGGGGTCAGAAGGCAGGTGGCAGGCAAGCATGGTTGAGAGACAAGCCGGGTCAAATCCAAGATCTCAGTAGCAAGAATAAAAAATACAGTATACAGCTGATGATCTTCCAACAACTGGCAGCTGCTACTAGCATCCTTAAATAGGCCGCCTGACGCCAACAGGTGGAACGGGCGTGCGCACGTGCACGCTGTGCCTAATGTACTGCAATGTGCTTGTGCGCACGCACATGCCGTATACAACTAAATGGGTTCTATGCGCATATCCATGCGCAACAGTGCTTACAGCAATCCGTGCAGTACTTGTGCTATGGATGGCAGCTATACCTTCCTGACACAGTGTTAAGCTTTGAGTACCATCATGGCTCAGACATTTGCCTTCGCAATTCTCTTCCAGAGGCCATTTGCTTCTCATTCTCTAGTGAAGGCCTTTGATCACTCATATTGTTCCCCATGTATGTGTTCCTGTAACTCCATGTGTTTCGGTAACTCCATGGGACCTCAATCTGTTACTCTCGGGCCTTCACAAGCCTCCCTTTGAACGCCTCAAAGATTTCCTTCTGTCCTTACTCACTCACTTGCAAAGTATCCTTTCTTGTCACCATCACTTCTGTTAGTCAGGTTTCTGAATTGGCAGCTTTGAAGTGCAAGCAGCCCTTTCTAGTCATCCATAGGGATACATTTTTTTAAAGCCTAAGGTCTGCTTTCCTCTAAGGTGGCCTCTGCTTTCCACTTTAACCAGGACATAATTTTACTTTCCTTGTGTTCTGCACTGAAACATTTCCTTCCACTGTTTGGACATGATTTGTGCAGTTAGAGTTTACCTGTCTGCAACAGTTTTCGATCGCATGTCTGACTTCCTGTTCGTCATCCATGAGGATAACTGTATGGGGCACTATTGCTAGGTGGATTCATCTGACTATGGCTCAGGCTTATGAGCTGAAGCGGAAACTTTCCCCCTATCGAGTCAAGGCACACTTCACTAGAAGCGTTAGTGCTTTTTGAGTTTTTCGACATCAGGCTTTGGTTTCCCAAATCTGTAAGGTTGGGACCTGGTTATCTGTTAACATATTTGTCAACTTCTACCAGGGGGACATTCAAGCCTCTGCAAATCCCATTTTGGCCAGGAGGCCCTTCAATGGCACTTTGACTTCAGGCATGCCTCTGTTTCTTGTTCGCTGCTGGGGTTGTTGTTCCTTGGTCCTGTTGCTTTTGCTTGCTGTGTGGCCTGCCACCCTGTTGGACTGCTTTTGAACCATTGCAGTGGTTAAAGAACTTAACTTCCTGTGTCCTGTGCTATATGATTAAGAAAACAGGATTTTTGACTTTCTTGTAAAATCCATTTCTTGGAGTAGATTACAGGCCCCATCACCATCCCATTTGTATTCTGGGATCCACTCTGTACTACTTGCTAGAAAACTGAGGCAGACTGGGACTATGAGGGGTTATATAGGGCTTTCTGCAGTTTTGATTGATTTGCCAGTGTCCAATCACCTG
Organism: Nanorana parkeri; assembly: GCF_000935625.1. Classification (NCBI taxonomy): domain Eukaryota; kingdom Metazoa; phylum Chordata; class Amphibia; order Anura; family Dicroglossidae; genus Nanorana; species Nanorana parkeri. Next base: position 5,549,672 of record NW_017306272.1, read on the forward strand.
GTAGCTGCACAACCCAGCGGTTAAAGAATTTAACTCCCTGTGTCCTGTGATATACTCTAAGAAACGGATTTCACAGATAAGGCCCAAAAAATGCTGCATGCTCTATTTTTTGCGTTTGCAGTGGACCGTAACGCAGGCAATGTTTTGCCATGCGTCCGATCGCATTGCTAGTGGGGGGGTGTGGCTGGGGTGCCATTAACTTCAATGCACTGCCATGCTCCCTCCCGCCCCAGAATGCAGGGGGAAGTTTTGTGAGCGATTGCGGTGCGTTCCAGCAGCTACCCCTCTGGAACGCACCGCAATTTGTGTGAACAAGCCCTTAAGCTTGAGAACTTAAGCTGGAACTTTTGTCATTCTACTCACAGTGCTGGTTTTACATTTATGTTTGAAGTATCCCTTAAAGGAGAACTATGAGATGAGTGATTTCCACTCACCTCATAGTTCTAGCCGACCTCTGACAATGAGACTGTCACAGGTCGGCTCAGTAGATTGGGAGGTGAGCGAACACATACTGGGTTCGCTCACCTCTCGATCCTGTCACGGCTCTCTGCCGTGACAGGGGGAGGGGCTGGATTCCCCTCTCCCATCTGCCAGCGCTGACTGGCAGAACGGACGGGGGAGGGGGCGGGTACAGCTGGCTCTGCCTCTAGATAGGCAGAGCCAGCTGTCACTCACGCAGCTGGGCAGATCGGGACGTCCAGGTCGGGATCCGCTCCGGCTCCGGCTGCGGCTACAGCTCGCGGTATACTGAGCTTAGGGTAACGGGAGGACGCTAGTTTGTGTCCTCCCGTTACCCTACGGAGAACTATAGGGAAAAACAGTGACCCCATAGTTCTCCTTTAAGTCCTGTGAAAACTAGGAATATGTCTGTTCATAGTCTAACAGCAAACAGTTGGAGGGATGCAATCATTATTGACTTATTTAGCCAGTAATACTCTACCTAAACATAAGTCAAACACAATGTATCCTGAAGCGATCTTGCACAATATACTTATAAGGACGGCTGAGAGGCAAGTCCGGGACAGGATGCTGAACACATGTGCAGTATTAAACTTGCAGATTTAGGATATATTGTTCTATGAATAGGTCATAGTTTTCAGTTTTAACAGAGCATTGCGTGCATGCAAGGAATTTCTAAACAAGCCTATTTAGTAACAGGACATGAGCTTTTAAAATATCTCGGCTGTGTTAGCAATTCTATACAGGACATACTGTGTGTAAATGCAGGTCAGCTATATATTGTATACTAGCAATATCTGAGCCCATTGTACAAATCAGGTTGGAGTTATCAGTTTGTCTATTCTATATGAACACAGGTAAGCATGCAGGAAAAAAGGAATAAAAAGAAAAACACAATGTTTAGAAAGGGAAAAGGTACAAGTGGGTCTCAGAGTGAATGCATTTTTGATGAAAGCATGAATCTATAAGCACTGGTTTTAGCCAAGATAGAGCTTATTGCTAAAATCTGCATGCTATTAGAAATATTTCCAGTATTCTATATATTGCACATGAGGTACTTACCTAACTAATTGTGTAACTAATTAACTAATCAAGTTTGCTTGATTAAGCGTTCGCTTTACGAATCACTTCAATGTCTATGAATTCCAATTAGAATAATATTTGTTTTTCTGCGGCATTCTGCCCTAAATGATCAAAGGGCCTCCTACAGTATGTCCATCACATGAGCCTAATGGAAACATGGCTATAGTAAAAGCATATTTCAGGGCAAAAGTAAAAACACATGCAGTGCTTCTCAGCAATGCATGATCGTCAGAAATCCAATGTATTCCTAACTTTCTATTTGAGCTGACAACTCCCAACTAGAGTTGTCAGCCCTGCCTTCTGGACTACATACTGGACTACATCCCTATTTGCCCCACTTCACAAGCATACATTGATTTATTTTCCAGAAAAGCAATGCTGCTGCATTGACTCTCAAGAGGCTGTTCACACACTGGGCTCGATAGGCTGTACATGGCGCAGTATCTTGCACCTCGCCATGTACATTTGTGCACACAAACATGTGCCCTGTGTCCCCAATAAGCCCCCAATAAGCACATTGCACAGTGATAGTGCATACATGATGCATTGTCACTCTCCTGGGCGTGATACAGTGAGTTATAGCAGCTCACCGTATAGCTTCTTCTCCTCCACTGTGATCAAGAAGTGATCGCTGGGGGGAGAGAGTAGTGCAGGCACAGAGACGTGTCTGTCTCTACACACTTCACATGGAACCTGCCAGCTGCCTCCTCCCCTCTGCTCAGCTAGGCAGAGGGATGAGGGAGGCAGGAGGCAGCCTCTCTCCACTCAGTCCCCCTCTGTAAAGCATCTGCACAATCATTTATCAGCCTGTGGTGCAGATCTGCGCCTGGTCAGACCAGGTGCAGATATGTGGCTAATATCTGCACTACATTGTAGCACACATATTAGTTTATGGGGCGCACAACCTGAAATTTCTGTGACAAATCACAGTTGGCTATTTTCCAGGTTCTGTCACATGTGTCGCATATCCTCTTCAAGATAGGCACACTATGTTGTGTATTTGGCACATCCGAAGTGTGCATCACACGTGTGGCAAAAAATGTTGTAAAAACAATAGTTTATTAAGTCCCCTGTGTGTGTATTAAACGGGCTATTGGGAGATGTAGTTCTGGGAGCCACACCTACATACATAAGGACTAACCTCCCAGCAGCTGCTCCTGTATGAATTTTACAAGCCTAGTGATAATTTCACAGGTAGAGATAAAAGATATTTATCATTACCGGAACAAGGCAAAGAAAGAAATAATTCTGCAATATGCTCTAGAGGGGGAGTAAATGTGGGTAATGCCTAGCTATACACTTTAGATTCCTTAGAGCATTGGGAGGGGGTGCATATGCTTTTCTACCAATTATATATGTTAAGACTAAAGCAGAGCTGTAAATGGAATTACCTTTTAACATATAGTTAAACATTTTGTAAAGGGAATAGGGACGAGTAACGAAAAATTAAAATAAGCATATGTACTGGTCATGCACCTGGCACAAGAAGTGGATGTGACTATAAGAGCAAAATGAGAAATACAGGGTTTGGTCTGCAGGCCAGAATGGGCAAAATGCCTATTACAGACATAAAACCGTGCATTCAATTTAATAGACCTTAAACTTAGGGACATGTATAGTCCTGCGTTCACTCATATGTCATAGAATATGCACCAGGGCATAACTAAAAGGCACTTAGCATCAGTGCTAATTCTAAACTGACAATTAACACTGCAGACATAAGCACTTTGTATACACCTACTGTATATAAAATAATATAAAGGGCAAGGAACGAAAACTATAGATGTTGGCTATACACAAAACAGCCTTGAGTCATCTTTCATTTTTGGCTGCTGTTGCACCATATATGTGTAAAACCTCTGGTCAAACAGCTGCCTTTTCCAAGGATCTGCCTGACCAGTGTCTATCTGTGCCAATTTCCTGAGAATATAATATATATACCTTGAAACTCTTTGAAGTTGGACTTCCCCACCTTGCTTTCCTTCACTGCTGTGTCCCATCATATACTAGTCTAACTGTAAGGAGGTAAGTGGTGTTCATTTCATCTTTTGGATGTGACTGTGATCATTCTTCATTCTCAGGGGAATCCTTTCCCTTTTATTAGCAACATTTCAGTTGTGATTGATAACACATCCAAACCTCCCTCATGCCAAGGTCCTAGGTGTCTTTGACTCGGACCTCACCTTTCTTCCCCACATCCAATCGCTATCCAAATCCTGCCGCCTTCACCTTCGTAACATCTCCAAAATACGCCCCTTCCTCACCAAAGAAACCGAAAAACTACTCATCCACTCGCTTGTTATATCTTGTCTTGACTATTGTAACTCCCTCCCCATTGGCCTTCCACTACACAGGCTATCCCCCCTTCAGTCTATCATGAATGCAGCTGCCAGACTCATTCATCTTACCAACCGCTCAGTGTCTGCATCCCCCCTCTGCCGATCCCTACACTGGCTTCCACTCGCCCAAAGGATAAAATTCAATCTTACAGGAATGTTTACACCCAACACAAGTGCCTGCCTGGCTCAGAGTGATGACCTTACCTGTCCTAGTCCAAGTACTGCGGTGAAGACAACAAGAGGCTTATATTAAGACAAATTCAAGTACTTACACTAGTTATATTTGAACATGCAGGTAATGTTTTTTTATGAATACATACTGTAATTGCTATTATTGATATTTTTCTTATATCTACCTGGGGTTCCAAATTAGGGCTCATTCACACGGGCACAGAGGTCCGTATACCATACGAAAATGCCGAATCTCTGCGCTTGGGAGCCACAAGTTTTGCGTACAGTTCCCCTGTACAAATCAATGACAGGCTGTATCTGAATGCTAGTAAACGCTTCTCTGAGCATATACTTGCATGCAGGTACAGATGCATGTACCTGGAAGCAGACAGTCTGTGCCCAGGGACATTCATTCATTCCTGTATGCAAGTATACATTTGGAGCAACGTTTACCAGCATACAGCTGTAGCCTATCATTAATATGTAAGCAACACCAATAGCGCCAAGGTGCAGGTATCTGGTGTTTTTTTTTTTTCTTTTAAGGTGCATGGGCCTCTGCATCCGTGTAAATGAGCCCTTAATGCTTCTTTAGACTGACTGGACTATTATATATATATCACCGTAAAAACTTTTCATTAGTACTTTGCTTTTTAATTTACTGTTCATTTTTACAGCTAGAAAAACCTGTAATAAAATTAGCAGCTCTGAAACTGCATCGTCTTTTGAGCAATGGGTTTTAATTATGTAGAAACTGCAATCAGCCTATCACATACACAGAAAAGAGGCTTTCAGGCAACACTTATTTATGAACTGCAGATCACTGCTTTGCTTTGCCAAGCTGTAGGCGCACCAAATTTATGGTGTAAGTAAATTGTATGCTTTATGCACATCTGCTGGAGTGCAGGCAGCTGCCAAGTTCTTATCGAAAGGTGACAGTTCTACTCCATTTGTTTGAATGGCGCTTGTCCTGTATTTGACCCTCTTTGCAAGAAGCATTATAATGGGAAGCAGCTCCTGCAAATCACAGATAAATGCTATCACTGAAAGGAGAGAAACAAGGAAGTAACACTCAAGGGAGGTTGGTGAAAGCACTCATTCAATTAAAGCATTGACAGTTTGTCAGCTGGTCATCCAATAACATAAAGAGCTTTGGGGATTTAAGCGCCAACTGAATGAGCCCAGTGAACCACTGTCTGCATCTGCTGTAAAGGTCGCAAGCAGTCACTTCTTAATTATGTCCTAATGACAAAAGTCACTTGTCGAAAAATGTGATTTAAAGGAAAACAGTATGAAAGTAAACATGTCAGTGATACCAGCATCTGAATACTATACACAGGTTAAATGTTGGCCAAGGTTTCTATGCACATAGTTGCTGTTGGTATTTGGACCCCCCAATTTTAACAAGGTAGAAGAAATGGGACACGTTGGTGATTGTGGTACAAATAATACCGACATTTGGCACCTGGATGCAGAGGCGGCTCTCTAATTAGGCGAGTTAGGCGGTCGCCGAAGGCCTCGTGCTCACGAGGGCCTCGCGGCTGCCTAACTCGACTGTGAAGCTTCTCCACACCTGACAACAGGTAGATCTAGCAAGGGAATGGGGGGGGTGCGCGAAGGCTGTAGGCGCTCCATTCTCCCTCCCGTGGAACTTGCTGCTCCCTTCCACTGCCCAGGGACGGACTTACCGGAGGACCGGCGGCCTCCTCCTCCGGGAACTGCGAGGAGTCCTGGCATTCCACCAATTGCTTCTTCTTTCCCTGCAGAGAGAGCACGCTGGGGGATGGCGTGGACAGGTAGAGGCCCCGCTCCTGCCGCTGTCCCTGCAGCAACCAGTGGTGGCATCAGAATTGGAGGGCATGGAGGAACTAATACGGGGGGGTGAAGAAAGTCTGGCGAGTGTCACAGGTTAGTGAAGCACCCCTGTGTTAACATAGAGTGCATGCAGAAAAAACAAACGATCATATTCTTTTTTTCAAATACTTTAATCATGTTAATGTTTACGGCTGCTAAAGATGTCTCAAAGATGTACAAAATCCTGCTGCCCAATACCCTTGAGTCCCATACTGTGCATTCCTTAATTCTGATCTCTGCACTCTGCATTCCTTCTGCGCTCTGTGTGTTCCCTCCTTCTGCGCTCTGTGCGTTCCTTCTGCACTCTGTGCGTTCCTTCTGTGCTCTATGTGTTTCTTCTACTCTCTGTGTGTTCCTAATTCTGACCTCTGGGCACTGTGCGTTCCCTAATTCTACACTCTGTGCATTCCCTAATTCTGACCTCTGCGCTGTGTGCATACCTTACTTCTGCGCTCTGTGCGTTCCTTCTCCGCTGTGTGCATTCCTTACTTCTGCGCTGTGTGCGTTCCTTACTTCTGCGCTCTGTGCGTCCCTCTGCGCTCTGTGCGTTACTTGCTTCTGCCCGCTGTGCGTTCCTTACTTCTGCGCTGAGTGCGTTCCTTACTTCTGAACTCTGCACTTGGTGCGTTCCTTTTGACCACTGAGCTCTGTGCGTTCCCTAATTGTAACCTCTGTGTGTTCTTTATATTGGACCTCTGCGCTTTGTGCGTTCTTTAATTCTGACCTCTGTGTATTCCCTACTTCTGGCCTCTGCTCTCTATGCGTTCCTTAATTCTGACCTCTGCGATTTGTGCATTCCTTACTTCTGACCTCTGCACTTGGTGCGTTCCTTTTGACCACTGAGCTCTGTGCGTTCCCTAATTGTAACCTCTGTGTGTTCCTTACTTCTGACCTCTGCACTTGGTGCGTTCCTTCTGACCTCTCCGTTCTGTGCGTTCCTCAATTGTGACCTCTGTGCGTTCTTGATATCAGACCTCTGCGCTCTGTGCGTTCTTTATATCAGACCTCTGCGCTTTGTGCGTTCCTTAATTCTGACCTCTGTGCACTGTGTTCCTACTTCTGACATCTGTGCATTCCCTACTTCTGGCCTCTGTGCTCTGTGCTTTCCTTCTGACCTTTGTGCTCTGTGCGTTACTTATTGCTGACCTCTGCAATCTGCGTTTCTTCTGACCTCTACACTCTGCGCTCTGTGTGTTACATACTAGTGACCTCTGCATTCTGTGTATTACTTCCTTAGGGTCAGGGTTTTGCATATAGTTATTTGTAGAAATAGATAAGAGACAGAAATACAATTCTAGCTCTAGGAGCTGTAAATTCCTGGCTGCTGGGATTAAACACTTGTCTTAAACTGTGCAATTTATACAGTTGATTTTTAATTATTGTTTGCATTTTCTTTCATTATGGTTGTGAGTGGGGGCCTCAGGTTTGAGTTTCGCCTAAGGCCTCACAAAGTCTTGAGCCGCCTCTGCCTGGATGGTCAATTTCGATGCTAAATGGGCTCCCCACAGCTAAGAAGTAAGGTAACAATATGTATTGGGGAGAGCTTATGGGGCTGTTTTGGTTGCAATTGTCATCTTCCTCCCAATGTGTCAACCAGGAAAGCTATGACTTTCTATAAAAAAAAAAAATAGCAGCACATTACAGAACATTAGGGCTGTTGTGACAGATTGAAGGGAGTTTGGTTGTAATCTCATACACACACATGCATACAGAAGTTTAGCACACTCACATAGCTAAGGCAGTGTAACCACCACATGAGTAGCAGCCAACGATACTTACTATAGATCTCAGATGCGGATGTTTCTTCTAATCCACTACATGCAAGGATGGAGGAAGTTGTTAAGAGTTTTACTAGTTCTTAAGCTGAGTGACTGTATTCCTTCATAAGTCACAATTAAAGGAGAACTATGAGGTGAGTGCTTTTCACTCACGTCATAGTTCTAGCCGACCTGTGACAATGAGACTGTCACAGGTCGGCTCAGTAGATCGGGAGGTGATCGAACACATACCGGCAGAGCCAGCTGTCACTCACGCAGCTGGGCGGATCCCGTCATCTAAGTCGTGATCCGCTCCGGCTGCGGCGTCTCAGTATACCGCGAGCTGTAGCTCGCGGTATACTGAGCTTAGGGTAACCGAAGGACGTTAGTTTGTGTCCTCCCGTTACCCTAAGGAGAACTATGGGGAAAAACACTGACTCCATTGTTCTCCTTTAAGGTTAATTTCAAGCAGAGAGTCCCGCTAAATCATAAGTATTGAGGAACTGAAATACAGTCAATATAGAAAAAGTTTAAACTTATAGATTCAGTAGACACTAGAGTTCATAATCTGCATTGTATAAATTGTACACAGAGCAAGTCTTACTCTAGCAAGTGATGCTATATATTCCCTCATTGGTTAATTGTGTATAAACTCCAGCAGAAATAATAGGAGATATTCCTACAAATCCTTAAACATAATTGTTAACGAAACTATAGTTTGCATCAGATGATTAAAGTTAGTTGACAGAGTTTAATCTGGAAATTTGCGTGGAGTATACGAGGGAGAAGCAGGGCCAGAGGCGGCTTTACCAATAGGCCATTTTAAGCAGTTGCCTAGGGCCTCCCAATCATGGGGGCATGAGGCCTGCCAGGCAGCAGGGGGGCCCGGGGAAAGAGGGGGCTCTATTACAGGAAAGCAGCATAAGGTCACAGTCGCAGGCACCCGCTCCAGCATCCACTCCCCGGCCCCCCCTGCTGAACTGATAGCAGGTGAAAGGGGACTATTTTTCCTCTTTCGGCTGCTGCGGAGGAATACTGGGAGCTGAGGCAGCCAATCATTAACTTGACATAGCACCATATACCATGTCTAGCAGTGAGACTTATCATTGCACCTTTTTAATTGCAGCAGGCTGACCAAAGGGTGAAGAGTTTGGAGAAGGCAGGAGAAGTGAACAATCTAGGACAAAATAGCTGATTTGGAAAAATTCTCCAATTCAGCTCACTGTCCAGTTCAGCTATGTTGTCCTAGATTGTTCACTTCTCCTGCCTTCTCCAAACCCTTCACCCTTTTGTGAATAACCCTGAAACAGAATGGAATGCAAAATGAAACTGGTACACTTAGAAGGTGTAATGCTCAATTTGTACACTTTTTTGGCATTTACAGTATAAAATTTACCTTCTGCTAAACGATGCTCCTGTAGTGCCTAAGGGTTTGGCAAGAGGAACCTCTGAGCACAGATGAGGATCTGGAAATTAACAGTTACAGAAGTGTCATTCTCTGAGTAGATGTCAGGTGACCATTTCTCTACATTAGAGTGGCATTCGATGATGTCGGCAGTGGAAGAGATACTTTTCTTTTTTGCAGGGACATCTTTTATTCTAATGAACTAGTCACTTTAAGGGCAGTGTGTGTTACAGATATTTACACAAAAAATGATGGCCCAGTTGGGTTGCGTGGTGTGTGTGTTTGGGGGGATTTAGGAGTCATTCAATGTAGTGCTGGAGAAACACCTGTAAGTCTCCTGCTATCCGAGAAGCTCCCAGCCTGCCCCAATTTGTTTTTTGTCATTAGAGTATTTTGTCAATTATTGACCTTTCAACATCTGTACTGTTTTATGAGTTTATGCCCTTAAGTGGGTTGTTGGGGTAGTCAAATTTCTGTACATGCACTTATGGTAAAGTCAAGTTGAACTTGAGTTTACCCAAACCAGAAAGGAAGCTGGCAGTGCTGGGCCAATAAGCTGTGGTCAGGGCACAAAAACAAAGGAGTGTGATGCTGGTGACTTCATTTACCTTATATGGCCAAATGACATTGACCTAATATTAGAAGAGGTGTAATATGTAATAACCTGGAGTACAAGTGCTGATGCACACAAGTCTTTTTTGTATCATTTACAGTACAGTACACTGCAAGTCAGAACACTGACCATCAGGCTATGCTTCTACATATGCACTGTAGCTTTGTGCCTAAGCCCTTGCAGTTGATGTAATGATCTTTCCATTTACAGACAATCATCAGTTGACACTACAGTTAGCTTGTTACTGTAGCGCTTCGAATAGCATATCTGTATATAAAGATAGCAGTGATATGTTTCTTGTGCAGATGTTTGCTCCAATGCCAGCTTATATATTAGGAAATGGCTGGAAAAGACACACCATGCACAGTCTATTCCATACTTCATCTTGGACCTGTCACGTGGCCAAATCAGTACTTATGCCAACGACCTTTCAGGAACCTGTCAAAGAACCTTCACCAAATTCCTGTGTGTAAAGTACAGAAAAAACATTAACTATGGCTCAGAACTGGAACTAATGAAGGAAACCATTCTACAAATCAAAGAGGTAAAATGAATCGGAAAGTTTCCACTGATTTCTTTTTATTATGAATTCATCACAACTGCATTAAATTAGGATTAAACCCTTATTAAAATAACATTTGTACTTTTTAGTTACAGGTCGTACTTTAGCTCTGAATTTTAAGCTGCTCCAAGTAGTATTACATTATATTTGCCTTGGGTGGGGCTCTAGAGAGAGGGCAGTCGATGAATGCTGTTGCTGGTGAGTGAAATGTCTATATCCATGTTTTTTCTGGCTAGAGCCTGTAAGGTTGTATCATTCAGCCATGATTAGGGCAACTTAGCAACAACTGCTGAGTTTTCTGGTTACACAGTAGCTCTGTAATAAAATCAGCCTCTTGGGCATTTTTCTGATATTTTGGTTTTATTTCTCACATTTTCACATTCACATCATACAACACGCTGACAAGTTGAAGGAAACATCCACTTTAAATGGATCTCTATAACAGTTTATGGTGCCAGTTCCATGTTTACCTGTAAAAAAGGAAAAAAAGGTTATTTTTTGTTACACTGGCTGAAAAGAAACCAATGAACATGAAAACTTTTTATTAGTTAACCCCTTCACGTCTGAGCTTTTTTCAGTTGTTGTCTGTTAATGACTGAGCACCTTTTACATTTTTTGCTGTGTGATTTTTCCACGGCAGTAATATACTTTCTTACTAAGTGCACCCACACATATTATACTTTGTTTTTTAGAGGACAGATAGGGCTATATATTGATATCACATATATGTGCCAGTTTGTGGAGAGAGGCTACCCCGATCACATCCTAAAACATACACTTGAAATGGCGATCTCATCGGTTACCGGCATTCCAGAGCCCTAAATAGCTGAACATGTACAGTATACGTGTGGAGCCATTTAGTGACAGGGATGTACAGTTTTTGTCTCCCATCGCTAAGGGGTTAAAGTGTATTTTCACTTTTGCAGTCATATTTCAGAAAACCCCAATATATGTTTGTTATGTTTTCCTATTCACACAGCATACGAAAAAAATCAATAAAAAAAAAATATATAGTATAGATGTTTTGTTGCAGCAAGCAACATGGCTGAATCCAGGCTTGTCTGAGCACATTCACAGTGATCTGTTCTTATAGAGAGACGTAGGACTGCAATTTGTGGAGTGTGTTCTTCTCATTAACTTCACTATTTTTAGATTGTAAGCCCTCAGGGGCAGGGCCCTCCTTACCATCTTGTCTTGAATTGTATTGTGAATGTAATGTCTTCCTTATATTGTAAAGCGCTGAGCAAACTTTTGGCGCTACTTAAATCCTGTATAATAATAATAATGTACAATGCAGAAGCCAGGCTTTTAATCCTATTAATCTTTGTTAGGACAGGCAATGTTCAAATCTACTTTACAAATTATAATGGAATCAGTCGGCATAGTACAGACAGGGTTAACAAACCCCTCACAGTCCCTACTAATATTACAAAGAAGGAGAACTAAGTAGAAATTCTTACACTTACCCAAGTAAAAGCAATTTAAACAGCAAGAAGTATTTTTTAAATAATTATTTTAGCTTGCAGTTTCTTGTAGTTTAAAATACTTTTACTTGGGTTGGGATTTTAAGGGTTAACATTTCTACTTGTTTATCTTACATTGCAATGTTAGGGGGGGGGCTGGGAGGGGTGAGGAGTCTGAGATGGTTTGTCCATTGTATGTTAATTAAGCAAATGAGAGAAACACAATCCTCAAATTTCAGTCCTAAGCCTTTCCAATAGGACAGATCACTGTGAACGTGCTGAGAAACCCCTGGAATCGGCTATCTTGCCTGATTTACCAAAACATCTTAAAGGTAAGAAATAGATTTTTTAAAATTATTTTTCTTTATACTGTGTAAATAGGATCACATAACATAACAATATATAAGATGTAAAGGGGTTTTCTCAAATTTGACTGCAACAGTAGAAATACACTGTAAATAATGTAAACCTGTGATGAGAAAAAAATGTTTTATAACTTAAGACACTATAATGTGCCAGAAGCCACCAGGAACGCTTATAACTGCCTTCAGGATTTTCTCCAGAGCCCCCTGAATCTGACATGCAAAGCCTTACTTTTGGATTAGAAAACACCCCACCTCATATCCTACAGTGCCTTGCTCCAAGCCTGTATATTCTGGTCAGAGGTCAGAGAATTGCTACGTGGAGATGGGAAGGGGGAGGAGGTGGTCCTATTCCCTAACCAGGAGATTGTTAGCATTACATATTGGATGTGGGGGTTCTTTTGGAAATTCTAAAGGCAATTATGAGACAGGTTCTGTATGTAATGCAACCTTTTTTTTTTTTTTTTTTTTTTTTTCACAACGTGC
>NW_017306272.1:5562564-5575133 GCF_000935625.1 Nanorana parkeri
TTTTTTTTTACACAAGTGTACTTTTAATGGTATGCAAGGGGTTAGCAAAATGTTTTATTAGAGCTCCATTTAAAATAATTTGCTAACATATAGTGTAATAATGGCAAATGGCAGGGAAGTCTGTTCCACATCAGGTCTGTAGAATTTGCAAAGTATTAACATTCCTCTAAAGTGAACCTCACATGATCTAAAATGTTTCTACTCTAACAACAGTGGAGAACTTTGTTGTGCCTGAACATACACTATATTGCCAAAAGTATTGGGACGTCTGCCTTTACACGCACATGAACTTTAATGGCATTCCAGTCTTAGTCCGTAGGGTTCAATATTGAGTTGGCACACCCTTTGCCATTAGAACAGCTTCAACTCTTCTGGAAAGGCATCCACAAGGTTTAGGAGTGTGTCTATGGGAATGTTTGACCATTCTTCCAGAAGCGAATTTGTGAGGTCAGTTACTGATGTTGGTCGAGAAGGCCTGGCTCACAGTCTCCGCTCTAATTCATCCCAAAGGTGTTCTATCGGGTTGAGGTCAGGACTCTGTGCAGGACAGTCAAGTTCCTCCACCCCAAACTTGCTCATCCATGTCTTTATGGACCTTGCTTTGTGCACTGGTGCGCAGTCATTTTGGAACAGGAAGGGGCCATCCCCAAACTGTTCCCACAAAGTTGGGAGCATGAAATTGTCCAAAATGTCTTGGTATGCTGATGCCTTAAGAGTTCCCTTCACTGGTACTAAGGGGCCAAGCCCAACCCCTGAAAAACAACCCCACACCATAATCTCTCTCCACCAAACTTTACACTTGGAACAATGCAGCCAGGCAAGTACTGTTCTTCTGGCAACCACCAAACCCAGACATGCCCATCGGATTGCCAGGCAGAGAAGCGTGATTCGTCACTCCAGAGAACACTTCCACTTCTCTAGAGTCCAGTGTTGGCGTGCTTTACATCACTGCATCCGACACTTTGCATTGCACTTGGTGATGTAAGGCTTGGATGCAGCTGCTCGGCCATGGAAACCCATTCCATGAAGCTCTCTACACACTGTTGTTGTGCCAATCTGAAGGCCACACGAAGTTTGGAGGTCTGTAACTATTGACTCTGCAGACAGTTGGCAACTTCTGCACACTGCGCTGACCCAGCTCTGTCATTTTACGTGGCCTATCACTTCGTGGCTGACTTGCTGTTGTTCCCAGTTGCTTCCACTTTGTTATAATACCACTAACAGTTGACTGTGGAATATTTAGTAGCAAGGAAATTTCACAGAACACCCGAATCCAATGATTTGGAGCGGGTCCCAATACGTTTGGCAATATAGTGTAGTTTAAAAGTTTAAAATTGATCTCTTGTTTATGGGGCCTTTACTTATTTCTAAGTAAAGTTTAAGAGATGCCCCTTCTGTCCCAACTGGTTAAGGTACCAACAATTTCATTTTCTTTACCATATATTTCTATTCAGTAATCATCATATTAGACAGTTATTTGTTTGTAATTACGCAGCCTAGCTTGCATAGCATCAAAAAGCAGCACAAAATTGCTAATTTAAAAATTAGAATGACATCAGTAGCATTACAGCAAAAAAAACAACTGTATAATGACTGCTTTTGAAATTAGAATGACAGCAATAATATAACAAGAACACATAATATACTGTAAGTACTGCTCAATTCCCAGCATTTGCCTTCACAAGTGCCCACTGACTGAACTGTCCATTAAGCTATTAGTCAGGTCTTTGAGGAGTTCTTAATGCAGATTGAATAGACCAACACACCGCAAAGAATTTAAGAATTTCGGTTACGCAGTAATCAGGAAACAAGGTTGCCGCTCATAAAATAAAGTCCTACAAATGACTTAGATCTTGCAAAACACACTGTTGCCTATATACATTAACAATACAATTAATGAAGGTACTTATCAAAACTTTTGAATGCTCTAATAAGGACACAAATTCATTTGTCTTTTGCTGTAATGTCAGGTCCTCCCCATCAACCAGAGAGTACACATTACAATTTAAGTGTAGAGGTTGCTTGCAATGGGGAACTCAAGGCTAAGTTTTTACCGTACTGACACCATGTTTGGAGCAATAAACAGACCTCTAAAAATAGTCCTTGCCTACAGCCATTTCACAAAGATTAGGCCCCACTTTATCACGTTTTGCCAATCCTCCTGTTCCTATTTTTCAATTTTTTTTATGTTGCTTTTACTTTGCTATTTCTGCATGCTGTATATGCTTGGGTCCTTGTAAATTTTAGTCCTGGCTGATTGAAATGAGTTTGTTAGTGAGACACAGACTTACTGTCTCACTTGATTAGTTAGCCAGCTCCAGAGCCTTTGTAAATCATAAATCTCTGTAATTAAAGTGGCAATTGATCTATTGATTTAAACCGGCGAGCAAGGCTTGTCCTTAAATTTCATAGTTTAAGAATTCCTTGTATCTCAGATTATATTTTTTTAAATCTACAAACTATACTGTTTGAGTTGAGTTATTGAAATTAAATAGGGAAGCTCTCCCCTTCTGATTAGAAATAAGGGATGCATCAATCAGAGTTTGCCCCTATGAAAAGGCTAACTGATTGTTTGGAGCTGCTCTACACTTACAGGGAAAGTGGAATTGCAGCAAAAACATTTTTTGAGTTTGTGATAGAGTGAGGAAAATTTAGAACCTCTATCAGTTTTTTTTTGCTGTTTGGGTCTATGTCGGGGAGATTCATTCTCACTCTCTGTCTTGGTGACAATTGTTTCCAGGAGTCAGAAATAAGAAATAAAGATGTCACCAAAACAGAAGGTGAGGGATTTCCCCTTACATTTGGAGAGATGTCCTCTCACTTTCAGCTGTGTCTCCTGGACAGAAAGTTTGGTAAAATCTACCCGGTAGGGACCAGACAGCATAAAGATTCCAAACCTTTCCTACGCTATCAAGTATAGGAAGACACGGAAATACTATAATGTATATCCCGCTAAAACACATCTCTCTTAGGTCTATGTCAAAGTAGCAGTTATGTTGGCCGAATTATCATACGACCATATCACGTGGTTCTTAGGCAACAGAGAATATCCCCTTTTGCTTTTGTTTGACTGATCAGGGAACCAAAGTGTGTACAAATCAGGTATATCTAAGCAAGTCAAATTTTAAATTACTTTCCCTGATCCTATCACAGCGTGAGAATTGTAAAAGGGCAACAACCGTTCCTTTACATTACACATAGGACTCAGAATCAGATAGGGGTGAGACTATTTAAACTAAAAATCCACAAATATAATTGCATAATATTTTATGGTTATAACATTGTATAGTACCTTTACAGTGCGTAGAATATTCTTAGAACACAAATTTACAAATTAACTTCTAGTCCTCGCTCTCCTACTTGGTAATTATGTCATCATATAGGGACTTATTATATGACTAGATTGCATTGACTAGTTACCCTCTCGGGGTTTCTTTATCAGATCCTTACTGACCCTTAACTGTCATTACGTTCTGTAAATAAAATGTTCCTCATTCAGAGCTGAATCAAAGTCACTATTCAGCAGCACTGCTCAGTAATATTTACCTTGGAAGAGGCTTCAGAAACATCAGAATTATTTTGAGTTTAGCTAACTATTACTATCCAAAACAAGCTGTCCGGAGTTCCCAATACCTTCTAGCTTTTTGTGCACCATAACATCCACACTTAGATATTTTCTAAACTCTTTTAATCAAGCTGCAGTGTATAGAATCTGTATGTGATGCCTGCCACAGATGTTCTTTAAAGAACTCTCTGTACTGTGTCACAAGAAAGTAAATGTAAACATGTTTTTTCTGTTATGGAATTCCACTATACATGGTTCCTCAAGGAGTCTCCAACTACAGGCACTTGTTCTCCAGCAACTTGAAATATCAAGTCAGGATAAAGATGATTAGGAAACATTTATTTATTTACTTATTACAGGTATTTATATAGCATTGACAATTTTCGCATCACTGCACATTCACATCAGTCCTTGTTAAGCTCCATATTGCCAAACTCCAGGGTGGCAGCTAAAAACAGTTAATGTATGTATTAGGGATGTCCCGATACCACTTTTTCAGGACCAAGTACAAGTACTTCACCTCATGTACTTGCCGATACAAATTACCGATACTTTTTTTAAAAGGGACAGGTGACTTTAAATGATCCATAGTACAACTACGTGTTATGTACTATGGATCATGATTTAACCTATTCATGTTAGCATGGGAGAATTGTAACTCTATTGCTGCAGTGGAGGTGTGTGCTGTATATATGTACTGCATATACATTACACACGTCCAGTACACTATAGAAATAGATTTACAGCCAGCCCTGTCCCAGCTTTCCTCACTCACAGTTTCACTCCAATCCCTGTTGCCTCACGCGTTGCCTCTTGTAGTCGGCGCTGGGCAGGATTGCTGCATCACGTCTCAGTGCTCAGCTTGTGGGAGGTGCTCACAATTCTGCCCTGCTAACATGAAGAGGTTAAATCATGATCCATAGTACATATACAGTACACACGTCCAGTACACTGCAGTCTGCAGCAATAGAGTTACAATTATCCCCTGCTAACATGAATGGGTTAAATGATCCATAGTACAACTACATATTGTTATATTATGTACTATGGATCTTTTAACCTATTCATATTAGCAGGGGATAATTGGAAATCTATTGCTGCAGGGTACTGGACATGTGTAACATACATGTACTACATATAGAGTACACTGCAGCAATAGATTTACAATTATCCTCGGCTAACATGAATGGGTTAAATGATCCATAGTATATAACATGTACTTGTACTACGGATCATTTAACCCATTAATATTAGCACAGGATATGGGCTGGTTAAACATGAGATTTAAGGGCAGATCATGGCATCAACTTCCAACTGACCTTTGCTTGCAAAGGTAGCTCACCCACCCCTGCAAAGTACACACCCTGTGGAGGGGAGGTGATCCCTGAGGCTGCAGTGCACAGAAGGTGTGTTTACATGCTACATATGTATGGTGTGCGAGCTGTGCGGGCGCACAGGGCGCCATGGCAACAAGGGCGCCGTGCGGCCGACACAGCTCGTCCTGGAGGCAGCTTCTCTATGACAGCACTTCAGGGGGGGGTGCAGGAGGGAGCGCTGCCTGCTGTCAGGACATGCCATTCATGCAACGTCATGCTTCCCGCCTCCAAGATGGTGACACGCATTCACAGAACACACCGGTGGCCAACATGGCCGCCGCACACTCAAATTATTATGTGCCGGAATACATTTTTCGTATATTCAGACATATAGTAATTCATTAATTTACATGTATTCTGGGTTTTGTGTTCTGTTTTCTATTTTTACTTTTCTAGATATACTTACTTGAAAAAAGGGTGTCTGCATGACATCTTGACACTTTATTTTTATAGACTCTATTTTAGTGTGACATTTATTGTTTACCTTCTGTTGTTTTATTTGATAAGAATACTTATATTGTGCCTACAAGTTTAATACATTTGAATAAAAGTTTTATTTTTATCATACTTTTTAATATGTTTCTTTGCGGCTTAACAAAATAGGAGTCTTCAAATGGTGCGGATATTGGGGAAAATGGGTGTGGTTACGATGGGTGTGGCCACTAAAGGGTGTGGTCACTGAGGGGCGCTGTAAAGCTTTCTTGCACAGGGTGCCTAAAGGCCTAAGGCCGGCCCTGCCTAACTGTGTCCAGTTTTGCCTTGCCCAGTGGTGGTTTGCCTTGCCAGTACATACCCAGTACCTTTGCCCAGTAAATACAAGAGAATGTTTCAACACACATTACACAGGCATGGTTCACTATATCTGGAGTGTCAGTACAGTACTGATTCTGTGTCTGTGGACATATATCTGGTGTGTCAGTACAGTACGGATTCTGTGTCTGCAGACATGTATCTTGTGTGTCAGAACACCACTGATTCTTTGTCTGAGGACATGTATATGGTGTCACTATGGTACTCATACCTCCCAACAGTCTCAGATTTGGCGGGGCGGTCCCACAGTTTGAAGGAAATGCCCATGGACCCCAGGATAACCCCACTAATGTCCTGATTAATTCCCACTGCAGCCAATGTGTGCAGTGAAAACTTTGAGCAGGCTCAGGTTCTATTTACCCATGCCCCTTTAGGCCACCCCAAATATTTTGCACATTGTAGCTATGGGGCCTTTGCATTTTTACTCCCCTTCACGGTCTATTTTTCTTCAGTTATAATGTTGGGAGGTATGACAAATCAGGGTCTGCGACATTGCACAGTACTGTCCAACTAACATAGGAGGTCAGAGCAAAATAACTAGGTTATCAGTGTGTTGTCAGTCTTACATTATATAATTCAATATATCATATAAGCATCCTTTTATTTTAGGTTTAATGATTCAAGCACTTAAACTAAATTATTGCATTTTGGTAGAATGCTTTATAAAACATTTATATTTGTTGTTTGTTTTACATTTATTTATTTTTTTAATTTATGCCACTCTTTGTGTTTTTCACCATTGAGAAGGGGGGTGGAATCTCTTCTACACTTTATGATAATTAATTGTACCACAGACAATGATAAATGATAGTTGGCCTCATTAACCTCACAGTTTCAGTGGAAATACAAGACTGATTCCAGTTATAGTACTTCTGTGACTTTTTTATAATGTCATAAAAAATATTATTGCTGCTCCTCTTAATAATGGTAAGAACTGTGGTTTTATCAAATTGGTTTAATGGTGCACTGACAATTAGGATGAAATTTAGGTAATTACAGTGGTATGGTAAGTGGCCTCATTAAACGGTGTTTACAAACAAATTAACTGATGGATGTACTGTGTAAGGGAATAGAGCGGGGAATCATACATAATTGCAATCAGCAAAATCTAAAGTTTAATCCCATTTTTGTTGAGAAGAAAATACATCATCTTCAGGTGAAATATACACTTTGCATTGATCTTAAGCAAACTTTCTTAGCAAACCTTTTGACGAAGTTCCTGTTTGCTTTATCATGGCCTTGGATTAATTCATTGAGGGAGTAAAGCTGACCATGCACCGTACAAATTTTATGAAGAACCGAAATTTGTTCAGTGGATGGCCCTGTCAGCATCCTTCCATCCGGCACCCTTCGTTTAGGAAATCCAAGGAGCTGGGTGGTATCTGTTCGGGTATCAAAGTAGTGCTTGTAGCATTTTGATCACACCGCACAGGATCAGACCGCAGGCACAATGTGCCTTGCAATCCCGTGCGGCGGATCGCATCGCGGCCAGAGGGCCTGGCTACGGCGCCATTCACTTGAATGGCCCACAACGCGCCCTCCTACCCCACTAAAAAGTAAGCCGACCGCAATGCGAGGCAGTGCGTTCCGGCTGAGCCCTAAAGTCTATATGCAGCCATACAGAGGAGGGAGAGACGTGGGTTGAAGATGTAGAGGGAATGGAGATGAGCTCTCCTCTGGCCTATTCAAATTATCTATTGAGCTATAGGATTTTATCAGAAAAGATTGTCCTGGTAAACAAGTGTCCACCTGAAAGTTGAGCATTGTAAATATAAAATATTTATATGCAAAATGTAATATTTACCTGACTAAAAATGTTCTTTTTTTTATTCCTGAATATAAATCAATAATGAAGATTAATTTTTTAAAAAATGTAACCTTAAAGCTGGACATTAGTAAGATATAACACACTGAAGTTAATGCAGCTCTGTAATCATTAATATATCATTAAATGTATTTTTAAATGCAAGCAGTGTAATACCTGAATTTTCCCCAGTATCACCTTCTTGCAGTCCCTGTATAGCAAGGCTAGAGTGTGAGAGGAAGAAACAGAACAAGGAGTCCATTGGTTCCTATGCTGACAAGAAGCATGCTGAAAGGATGAGAAAGCAGGGTGACAAAGAGAAGAGTTTATCACTGTGCTGCTTTTCTTTTTACTGTCCCTTCACAGGCTGGGGTGGGTCCAGGATGACCTGGACTCAGAAGAAATACTTGAATGATGCTAGCTATCAGACTGAGGACATCTAGTGTAAGAAAAAAGTACTGTGGTGCAAATATTTGGATTGAGGGCTTGTTCACACCATCTCCAGGTCAGATTTAAATGCGTTTTTGCAAACGTATGTATGTGCGTTTTGATGCATTTTTCATTAGTTCTGGTGCATTTTGTGTTTTGGTTTTGCTTGGGTTTTAAGTGTGTTCCAGTGCATTCTGGTACCTTTGCACGTGTTTACATTTCTTTTTGCGCATTCAAGTGCAGAAAAAAATGCAGCATGCTCTCCTTTTTTAAAAGCTCTGGAACGGAACGCAATGGTGTGAACTAGCCTAATTTAAAACCATTGCAACTACTGTGTATACATTTCTAGTGCAGATAAAAAATGTTCTGTTCTGGATATGTTCTGAACAGGGCCCCGAAAATGAATACTGCATCAGAAGTTGGTTTTGTTAATTTATCATTTATTTGGCTATCCTTTTTTGGGAGTTCTGCTTTAAGCAACTTTAACAATGTACCATGACATCCGCTGGAATTCCTTTCATTTTTGTATAATTTTGAATCCAATTTAAGTGGTATTAAAGCCCATCTGTATGCAAACCACTTCTGTCACCAATCCAGGTAAATGTTTCTTTTTTTCTTACCATGTAAAGCAAGTTTTATCTACTGGTCACTCATTGCCGCTGTTTTTCAGGGTGCTGCCGATGGGTCTGCGCCGGCCAGTCTCCTTTTGCTGGCAACACCACTGAGACTCCTGTTCTGGATAATTAAAGGACAGCCAACAGGAAGTGTGCCTCGCGCACACAGAAAAAAAGCGAGAACATTTAGAACGTTACGTGACTGCAGATTCAGATGTGTAAATAGGGCATTTAGGTAGATTTTTTTTAATCTATGCTAGCAATTAGTTAGAGCTGGGTGTGGGGGATTGAAAATGCAAATAATGTTACATTTTATTGCTGATACAGGAAATGTTTTGTATTCTCGTGTTCATATGCTGAATCTCCAACCAGTGCAATTCTTTGTTGCCATTTTAGTGTATGGCTAATGCATGTCATTCGCTTTATAACATAATACATCTAAGTAGTTCTTTCACCATTCATTGAAGCATGTGAAAGAATTCCAGCGACTTTGTTGTCGAGAACCTTGAAACTTTATCAGTATGCCGGCCACGCACACACACATGGATTGTGATCGCTTGACAGGAGGTGAGGGTTCAGGGGGGGCCAGAGTTTACGATTGGCTGCTGTGATCTCAAGACTCCACACAGAGAGCCACCATGCTGATAGTTTTACTTTCTTCATTCTGCTTCAGTGAAACCAGATAAAGATGTGTGACTGAAAGAAAACACAGGCTAAGAAGTAGCAACTGTTCAGGTTCAGGGTGTTCTATTGAGAAAATTCTTCCACTTCCCGGCAACAAGCAAGTGAGAGCAGATCAAAAGTGCTTTTCCCTCCGCACACAGGATCAAGACTTTTGAAAGTTATTTGCAGTCAGTTTGTAGAGTAAATGATTTTATTCTGCCCCAAAAGATTATATAGTTTGATGAAGTTCTCAATAGGTTATGCTACCATGTGGGAGTTTTCATAAGAGCTCCAGATAGTTATCGAAAGTCAAGACTGAAAATACACTTAAAATTCTCAAAATAAACTTTTCCCTAGTTTAAAGTTTCTAATCTACCACTAAGTATAAAGTTCAGGCACCCAAATGTACCCACATCCACAATTTAGAGTGCCTTAAAAGCCCTAAAAGACGGCACAAAGACCCACTCCTTCTCACTAACCACATTTTACCTGTGTAGCACCCTGTAGGCAGGAGTGCTATTAAATGTAGTTATTGTCAGATTGTATGCAGTCTGATGCTGATTTGTAGCCTATGTTCATTTAGTTTCCCCTAATCAGTCTG
Organism: Nanorana parkeri; assembly: GCF_000935625.1. NCBI lineage: Eukaryota > Metazoa > Chordata > Amphibia > Anura > Dicroglossidae > Nanorana > Nanorana parkeri. The sequence continues at coordinate 5,572,427 of NW_017306272.1, forward strand.
TCATCATTTGGGGACTGTTATAGTAGGTATCCCTCCCAGCCAATCACTGTGAGGTTAATGGCCAGTGGTGCATGCTGGAGAAGGAGATAAATACTTGGGGTGGCCCTCTCTTCCTCCCTCAGACTCTACCTGGGGGTAAGCTGCTATGGACTGTCTGAGATGGCTAGGCATGAAGCCTGGGGACTAGCCATGTGCTTACACTGAGGTCTAAATCTGGAGGCTCAGTGGTTGCTATTGGTGACAAGGATGAATATGACTGGTGACATCTACCTTAAGTGCTGGTGTGCCAGGCGTTCTTCATGCTACGAATGAAGAGAGCTACCACACCCTGCCATTTAAAGGAGTCTATATCAGCCTGGATGATCCTAACGCTCAACCTCTCTCCCCGTAGTTCATCAACAGTTTATCAGCATCATATCTACAGTCTGGACATCACTTTAAACGATCACCTTAGGGTGGTAGGTGCTATAATACAGACTTTCCTGAGAGCCCTAGAAAACAGGGTGCAAAGACCCGTCCCTTCTCCCCAACCACACTACACGTGCATGCATCATACAGACTTTCCTGGGAGCCCTAAAAAAACATCAAGCACGGTTCACCAGCATGCTTTGTACAGACTGCCTTGAGAGTCCTGTAAACAGGGTATAAAGACCCGCCCCTTCTCACCAACCACACTATACCTACATGCATCATACAGATCCGAAATGTGTTGGATGATTTATAAAGTTGATCATATTGTAAACAATTACAAATTTTTATGGACTATTTGTTTGGTTGGTGCCCATCTTTGTTGATCCATATTTTTCGTTCAAAGATTAGGCTGTAGAACATGGGGTGTTATCTTACTAAACAGTCTTTTGATAGTGAAATATTTCCCATGTGGTTACTTCAGAGATCTGATCTAAGTAAAATGTAAAAAAATAAATCGTATGACTGTATTTATAGGAAAAGACTGTATGAAGGAAAATCTCAAGATGTGTGATAGGCATAGTTCTAGAGCTTACCATTATCATTATTTCTAGTTTAGATTGTCAGCTGTGCTGTCAATTACAAGGCTCTGAAACGGTTTACCTTAAGTGATCATGTGGTAAAATGGATTGTTCATGTTTCCTTTGAGGAAAATTAATGACTAAATTAATTATTGAAATGTAGTGTTGGTGGTATTAAGGCTGTTTTTCAACCAGAGATTTATCTCTGAATAATTTGTGCTGCTAATTACATTCTGAGGTTCTCCCTAATGTAGAATAAAGAAATCATTGTGGAATCAACTGAAATTAACTAAAACATTATGAACCTGTGGAAAGCGATTCAATGCAGGAAGATCACACTGAGGCTCCATTCGCACCTAAGCAGGTGATTCAGAGGCTTTTTTTGCATTCATACGTGCGTTTCTCAAGCATTTTTAATGCAACTAGTGACAAGTGACACAGCCCTCAGGTATGAACAACGGCTTTTGAAAACAATAGCATTCCACTTGTTAAAGGAGAATTATGAGGCAAGTGATTTTCACTCAGCCTCATAATCTGTGCCGACCTGTGACAATGAAACTGACACCGGTCGGCTCAGTAGATCGGGAAGTGAGCGAACACATACCGTCGCTCACTTCTCGATCTATGCCTGCAGAGAGCCGTGACTGTCACTCACGGCTCCCTGCAGGGATTCCCCTCCCCTGTCTGATCCTCCAGCGCTGAGTGGCGAAACGGACGGCGGAGGGGGTGGTCACAGCTGGCTCTGCCTCTGGATAGGCAGAGCCAGCTGTCAATCCCGCAGCTGGGTGAATCCAGACAGTATTGTCGGGATCCATCCTGGCTGCGGTGTCTCAGTATACCGCGAGCTGTAGCTTGCGGTATAACCCGGAGGCTTTCTAAAGTCTCAGCACACACTATCCTGTTATAACATCAGCATTGTACTAGAAATATATACTAAAGTTGTTTTTGATAATGCAATTAAATCTTACTTGAAAAAATCCCTTTTATGTAGTGAGTGCTGCCTTCTGTCTGCCCATCACTTTCAAAAACGTCCTGGATTCCCAGTGTGCTTTAGATCTCCTCTGCTGCTTGATGTAATGCAATCTTGATTTCTCAAGACTACGTATCCCAACATGCATTGCATGCAGAGAGCAATGATGATGTTATATTATTCAGGCATTGAGTTGTAGTTTAGAAGGCAGGCTCTGTGAGAGTTGTGACACAAGGAAGTGCATATTCACAAAGCTCAAATGAATTGTGTCACTGCATTGAGGATGTACATCCTATGGACATCAAACTTCTAGACGGATATGGTTATTAGGAGTGGGATAGAATATAATAAAAGTCAATATAGAAATACAAATGTATGTTTTGTTTTTCACCATAGATACCCTTTAAACACACTTGAATAACACAAGTAACATTTAGCATTAAAAAAACCCTTACATTTCACATGCAGCCTTCAGGGGCATGTAAAGTAGGTGTAAACCCTAACTAAATGACATTTAGTTTGCTGTAGCACTGTGTATCATAAACATTTGCCTTTAAAAAAAAACAACAAAACGCTTGTTTCCACCTTTTTTTCGTTCTGTATTGCATCTTAGTGCTGCTGAACTCCTTTGGTCTCTTCGCTCACTAAACTCCCCCTTCGTTCTGGGGTGGGAGGGGGCATGTCGGTGCATTGAAGTCAATGGCACTGCAGCCACGCCCCCCCCCCCCCCCCCCCCCCCCAGCCCGCC
>NW_017306272.1:5575265-5657131 GCF_000935625.1 Nanorana parkeri
AGCGATCTGCAAAAATGCTGCAAGCACTATTTTTGCAGATCGCACTGGACCGGAACACAGGCACTGATGTGCCACGGGTTCGGGGGGGGTGGGTGGCTGTGGTGCCATTGACTTTAATGCACAACCACGCCCCCTCCCGCCCCAGAACAATGGGGAATGTTTAGTCTACGATTGCTGTGCATTCCAGCAGCTACCACTGGGGAAGGCACCGCAATTGGTGAGAATGAGCCCTCGACATCCATTCACTCCAAAGGCTGCATGACATTTCTCAGTGGTTTTCCATTGGCCACATATAGTCTGTGCTATATGAAAGTCTATATGAAAGGTGACAACACAGGAGCACAAATGGGAAACAAATACAGAGTTTTGTCACCCTAGGACAGGAAGTGTCTGAACAAGGACCATCATAGTCAGATCACTAGGTATTATTTTAATGAAAGCAGCAGATTTAAATATATCCAAAATGAACATAATAAAGCCTCTATGAGAGTTTTGTGATTATGTTAAAGCCTGATCCTTCGACAAAAGTCAATGTCAATTGCTTGAAATTCTCAAAGAGTATGGCCAACCTTACTTTGAATGTATACACGGAGGAGGAGTAAAGGTGCCCATACTCCTTACGATTATCAGACGAAACTTTTCGTCCGATGATCGAATAGTCGTACGATTTTCGTACGGCAGCCCCATCCTGCCCCGATGATCGCAAGATTAATTTAGCCGCAATTAACGAAAAGCACCTGGACGAAATGCGGTAATTGATTTGCCGTATTTTCGTTAGCGCAAGCGCAGTGTAGATCGTACGACTTTTGACGGACGGAAACGCCAGCAACCTTACGACAATCGTATGATCGAGCAAAGTTTTCAAACATGCTTGACCGTCAAAAGTCGTACGATTGTACAGTATTGTCGGTCGGACACTGCAATGCACACATACGATTATCGGACGAAAAGTCGATCGCATACGAAAATCGTCCGATAATCGTAAGGTGTATGGGCACCTTAAATCTCTCAGTATCTTTAGTTTGACTTCTTGTTGGTAACAACATCATTTGCAACATGCTGATTTTATTTGGCAGCAAATTAGACATTTGGCAGCAAGGGATTATTCTCAATATACTGAGCTATTACAAATCTCTTGTGCAGCCCAGCCCAGCACAGCGGCTGACAAAAAATGTTTCTTTTTTTTAGTATTTGTTTTATCCTTCTTCCTTTGGGAATTCTGAACAGAAATACTAAATCAACATGGTCACGGGACTTTGTTAAAAACTGTACATGTGATAACTGCCATCTCAAGAATTCATCACAAAATTCCTGTCTGGTGGCTCACCAACATGTTATGGCAATGAAGTTCTACATTGTCTAAACTAAAGCTGAACCTTTCACTCCATAACATGTCTACACTCTGTCTCTTGCAAAACAAGTTGAATGTTTTAGGCTTATATATCAATGGTGTTCAGTAATCCATTGCACAGATCACATATAGGCTTTATTGTCTCCTTAGTGTAAACTGCTGAAAGCTGATTGGTTCCTACAAGTCATCATTACACACAAATGCTCCTTGCAATCCTCTTTGTAATTCCTCTTAAAGAGGAACTTTGGAACCACCAGGATTAGATTAACAGCTACGTACAGTTTATCGGTTTAGCCTGTGTCTGTAGGTGGCAGCAGCAAAAAAGATTACTTTTCCTGTATCGCTAAAGGCCACAGTTTTTTTTAACCTCAGCAGAGAAGCAATCAACTCATATAAAAATAGTTATACACTGTCACAATATTCTCAGCTAGGTTAGGACCAATAAAGCATGAGCCAAGCAAAGGGATGTGCATCAAAGGTCGCCTGAATACAGGCTGCAGTAATGGAAATCAAGCCATACTATGTACTATTTGTTTTTTTGTTCCAAACTTTATTTACATTTCTTTATATTAAACATACAATCCTGATTTACCAAAACAAAGAAGGAACAAGAAGGCTTAAGGATTATTATTTTGTGTGCATCATCCGTGCATACACTTGTGTGAGAATTTATTTTTAATGAGTGATTCTGCCAGTATCACACTTCCAGTCCTAGGGTGACAACCTTAAGGACAACAGAAACAAGCTAGGCCTACTGAACCCTACCTCTATCCTATTCTCCATAACACAAAGGGGATTGGTCCTATAGTCCTCAGGCATAGCTGAGAATAATGTAATTGGCAACAATCAGCAAAGGCAGAGAGTACAGGAAGTTATCAGCTCTGACGATTTCTGGAAAGATCAACAGTTATTATTTAAAGAGATATAAGAAAATGCCTTTAGTGGTAAATTTAACAGACCAAAATGGACCAAATTAAAGACGTTCATTTATAAAAGAAATAGCTAACTAAAGCTAACTAAATTATAATTGATCCTAAAGCAGCTGTTAGAGTTTACATACACTTTAACATACTGGATAAGGGGTTAGTTTGCCCAAAGAAGTTGCTAGAAGTTTTAATGCCCCTCGTGGCTGGGGACTTTAGTGGTGAGATCTCTGTGCTTCATTTTCCATTCCTGTACACCAGTGACATTCAAGATAAGGGAAACCAAGCTTCCTGTTTTATTTATATTTAAAAGATAATGCGATTTTATTCACTTAATTTAAACTGTATGATTATTTATTGCATTTATCCCTGTCCATACTTTGGAAGTGTGCACTGAGTCCAGAGATAAATATTCCAATTTTGTTTGTTACAATGGGGGGGGAGGGGGGGGCACACCTGCTTGTGGGTATTGTCTATTTTAGATGCAGAATGTATGTTATAATTAACACTGCAATTACTGAGGGGCAACATGAACTATTTACCCAAATTTGTGTTGATATACTAGTCCACCCTAAAATCTCACAATTAGAATCCCCAAGAGAGAAAACTATCAGCTGGTTTAACACTCTAGTATCTATCAAAAGTTCTTCCAAAAAGTGTTTGGGAGAACTAACCCTTTAAAGAAGACATAGAATGTGGAAACTAAGGGCAAGCAGAGGGCAAACAATCCCAGTATTGCCTATAGTCCCTCTACAGGTAATCTTTCCCCATTACTGACTTACCATGCCTTATTTTACAGTGCATCTTTGTGTGAAGGTGGCCTCTTGGTAGGGGAACATAGTTTTGCTTCCTCATGTCAGAGCTGCCCCCCCCCCCCCCCCAATAATGCAGAAGCAGGCAGATGTTGAACTGTATGTATTCAGGTACAGCTTTCTCTCCAGCAAGGAGAACAGTAAGCAACGAAGAAGTGTCTTCACCAAATCTTTTCCAAATCTCATGAGAATCAAACAGCAGTGCTTTAGATCTCGCACTGCAGATATACAGCTGTAAGGCTACAGAACAAAGGTATCTAGCCATTACTATGGCAGCAAATGCTTTGCTATTTTTCAGGAAAAGGTCAATCTTTTAGGGTACCGCTTAGGCACAATTAACACCTCTAGATAGCAAACCTTGACTTTTTTGAGTCCAGGTGCGCTATAAAATGTCAGTTATTTATAAAGGTGAAGTGGGGCTTTACTATTATTAAGGTAAACATGTCGAGCTTTCATTTATTAGAGCAAGATTTATAGGGTCATTCCAACCAACACTGATTTTTCTGTTCTGAGTGGTTGGAAGAGGGATGATTTATACACTGGCTTCTTTAAGCCACCTGCTGACTTCAAATCTCTTAAAGTGATATTAAAGTCAAAATGTTTTTAAGTTATTTCAAATGCTGATTAAATCACGTACAATGGATGATGCTCCTTGAAGTCTAAAAGTTTTAGTTTCCTGCAGAATCAGCTGGTCCCCTGAGCACTGGCTCTGATATTTTGTTTTAGGGTGGCTCCTTCCCCTTGCAGGGTCCTATTGAGCCACTCCTGTGTGTGCTAGTAAGCCGTGTGTGTCTGTACAAACACACAGGCATGTCAAGGCAATTCACTCCCTGCTCTCTGCTCCTCCACTCTCCCTCATTCATTCTCTCTCAAGTGAAAATCTTGTACAGAGCTGTGGGATTGCAGTCCTCGGTAGCATAAAACAAGCAGCATCTCCCTCGCCCTGTCCAGAGGGTCGATCTATGCTTACCTTTGGTACAATTATTTTCCCTTCATTTTATTATACAATAAGATATTCAATTATCTTTGGTCAAAAGTTACATAAACATTGTTTGCTGTTTAAATAAATAAGCAAACAATCATCCAGCCACGAAAAGAATTTCTAAATAAACATGAACGTGTCTCCAGCACTGACATTTAATTAAGTGTGTACATCTGGTACACATTCAGAAAGTTATTAGGTGAAGTATGTTTGACACTGAAATAGAGGTACAATTACCTGTGATTACACATCACAAACATTTACCTAATTATGTTGTTAATAGAAACTATTGTATTAAGTGTCTTAAGATATTCATAGCGCTTTCCACCCAGAGTGCCATGGGCATGTCCAGAAATGTTTGGCTGCATCATATATAGGATGCTACCTGCTCATAATATCCTCATGTCCATGTTCTGCTGCCTGGGGAGGAAATACTTTATATTTTTGCAATAACTTCAGCATTTTAGTAGCAAAATAAATAAATATACTTAAGTCTTTCTCTGCTTAAACTGTTTTTGCATTTTTTTTGTACATCTTATAATGCACATTTTAGGCCTGACAATGGATTAAAACCCATAAAAAAAAATATTTTCTGAATGCAGAGATGCTGTAGAATAAAATAGTGCAGTTGCATTTGCAAATTTTCAGTAAAAATGCATTAAAACCAAGGATGTATTAACACTAGTATCGGTGCTGATACAGAGCATTTTCACGAGTACTTGTACTCGTGAAAATGCCCCGATACTAAAGGCCGATACCAGCCCTTTACATTTTTAAAGCAGTTCGCCTGCCTGAGTTGCTGCACTTGCTATGGACCTTAGGCAGCCTGCTGGGGACCTGTCAGGGTACCATGCACAGGCGTCCTCACACCACATGCAGGTACCCACGCAGGATGACCAAATGAATATGCCCACACAGGATAGGGTTCTATGCACACAGTTTATTTTGCATCAACAACACTACAAACCCCCTCAACCCCCCACAGGGGTAGCAGTGAAGTAATAAACCCACCGTTGGGACAAACACACACCTACAGCCAGGGGGAAGCAACAAGGAGGGGTAACAGGCCTGCAGATATATGGCAGGCCTCAGGATAAAAGAAGAGTGGTCAGGTACAAGCCAGGTCGTTAACAGGAGGGCAGCAGCACGGTACAGGAACAGGATCCAAGAGAGTGGTCGGGTAACAAGCCGGGTCGGTGACAGGTCTGCAGATAGGAAGCAGGGTTCAGGAAGCAGGGTTCAGGAAGCAGGGTTCAGGTTTATGGGAATCAGTCAAGTGCAGGCGACGCAATACTGAGCCAGCTTCCTGACTGCAGGTAGGGCCTAAATACCCTCCCAGGAAGCACCAGGTGATGGGATGATCAGTCACAGCTGGGGCACACCCGCAGGTGAGTACTGGAGCTGCAGGTTCCTTACAGTCCCTGGCTGCTGGAGACACCCGCAGGCGAGCACAGGAACTGCAGGACCTGGCTCCAGCACCACCTGGGGGTGCTCTGGATCCTGACAGTACCTCACCAGTCAACAGGGAGATCAGTAAATGGATGTTCACGGGTCTCCCTTCCCTCTCTTTCTGCTGATACCTGCTATTACTGTCCTGGGTTCATAGGAGGGGCAGTGGAGCCCAGGATACGTGGCGGGAGGTATCAAATGGGGGAGCGCTATGTGCAGGGGGCTGTAGAAATGATTGATTGGGCAGCTTTTATCCACTCAAATCACTTCTATAAGAAATCGAACAGTTAGCTGAAGGAGTGTAAACACACTCCTGTTACAGCAGCCAGGAGTGTGGTTACAGCTACCTGCTGCCATGAACATAATACTTATGTCAGTGGCAGCAAAAGGGTTAAAGCTGAGCTCCAGGTATGTATTTTTTTGCATACTTACATTGGTCGAGATTGGCCAAATGTAAGTATGCCTATGCTATATGGAGGCTGGGGATCCTGTAAAGCACTGAAGTAGGAGTCCTGTACTATGCAGTGCTGAGTGGCTTCACCACTGCTCCAAAAACACAGGGGGTTGCTCACTGCTGTGCTACACACTGTTGTTCTTGCTGGAGAGTTTGACATGAGGAAGCAAAGCCCTGCCTCTACCAATGTGGCCACCTCCTCACAGTGTAAAACAAGGCATGGTGAGTGTTCAGGCCTTGCTACACATTACCCTGTGGCCTGTGTATAGTTCGACATGCAGCTAAACCTTCCTATTCTGCAATAAGCCAGACTCAATGAAACCTAGAAGCTTTACTAACAACATAATGGAACCGAGGGCTACCTGTACATGCAGAAACTTCTAGGTGTCCACATGTCAGCCTTGCTATTATTTAGCAGCTATAAGCTGTAAACAGGTTCACTATAACACCCATCATGCATCATATTTCTATATAATGACAACATTTTCAACTACATGTGTGTGAATATTGCAAGAGCAGTGTATCAAATCAAAAGTTTAACATAAAAAAATTCCAAGTTAATTGTGTGGTAGCTGTATCTATTAGGGCAATTTATGGTATAAATCCCTTGTATCTCTGACAGACTGTTTCTTTTGCTATCTCACTAATATTTAAATAATTGATGAAATCACCTGAATGTTATCGTCTAAATCAGGCATAATAAATGCAAGCCGGAGATCAAATCCGTTAACTTTATTATATATTCATGTACAAAAGCTTGCAAAACACTTGAAAGAAACTAGATCCCCTGATAAATGGAATTTGCTACTAAACAAAAAAGAAATTGCAAAGTTGCAAATAAAAACCACCTTATTGTATATTTAATACTTTGCATTGCAAGTATTTTGTACGCCACTAAATTATCTTGTCTGTACCCTAAGCAGTTCTTTGTAATGACACCACTAATGTGCTCTGCTACAAACCTCGGGCTGTTTCCAGTGACAGCTTCCATTGTAATGAAAATCTTTTCCAGCCTGGCCAACCCATAGTTTTTTCTTCACCCTGTGCCTGCTGTTGCTGTCTGCGCACTTTAATGGTCAGAAGTCAGGTCAAAGGTGCTACAAGACTAGCTGAGAAAATGTAGTGAATAAGTGACCCATAGAATGCCCTCCTTCATTGATTACCTATTAAAACAGTAACTGAGTTATTCCTTAGGATTAAAATGTAACCCAGGGCACTGAGACTAGAGGCCACTACAAATTAGGTAATATGGCTAAATTCTATATGCTGCTTTTATTTTTAGTCTAGGAAGATATTTTATTTTACAAGTCATTAGGACCAAAATGTTATGATTAAACAAGGTAGATTTCATCGTCATAGGCAACATTTGCAATCACAGTTGTAGACATCTTTCTGCAATAGCCTGAGTTATTGGCATCAGATATTTAGTTTAGGTCAATTTTTTGATTTCCACGAGAATTAGAAAAAACAGTAGCATATCATAGAAACAGAGAACAAATTAATTTAAAGCTGAACTCCGGGATAAGCAAACATTGTCATAAATATTGTATTGTTGCAATAGTGCACTAATACTGGTGCAACCACCTTAAAGCGGACCTTATCACTAAAAATCACATCTGCATGCTGATATGAAATCATCTTACATCGATTAGGTAAATAAACATATTTTTCTTTTTCTTACAATTACTGTTTTTCCACTTCCTGGTACTCTTCATAATTAATAATGTAGCCTTTGCCTGAGAGATGCATGCTGGGAAGGTTACATCACAGTAAATTGCTGGGAAATCTCATTTGTAAACTGCAAAATCGTGAGATCTCAGGGAAAGGCGTTTGTTTGCCTCTTAGATGATGTGAATGGTCACCTGTTCCAGTCACATGTGCCAGATTTCCAGGAATTAAAGGGAGATATACTGTATATTAATCTGCCTTTAATAAAAATGGCCGCTGTGAGAAGAATGGGGAAGAAAAGAAAAATAAGGTATGCAAGGAATTACAAAAGCCTGCAATTTTTGCCATTACTAAACATTTCTAAAGGTGACTTTCAAAGATGAGAGTAAAGTTCCTCATTAAGCAAAACTTTTCACAATACAAGGGGCATGGGTATTCCACCTTTGTACAGCACAGTGATGATGTCACTGCTACTTTTATATGGTGATAACTACAGGTTTGAAAATGCATTTTGTGCACACAAAGTGGATTTATATCCTTTGTGGCTATTGAAGAATACATTTGAATGAAAGTTTTTGTGCCTGGAGTCCAGTAGTTGTAATAAAGACAAAAATATAGAAACAGTTTATTTTTTGCCATTCATTATATTTTCACACTATAAATTGTATCCATTATTGGCATAGAAGTAAGATTGCAGTTGGGCCATAGTGTAGAGTAATGTAAAGTGAATTTGAAAATTCTGTATTTGTAAGTACACTGCAATATTGAGTTTCTGTCAAGACATCAAGACTTTGACCTATCACAGAATAAGAACTGTAGGGCATGTGCTGGTAGAGCTACTCAGTGTGCAAGGGAAATAGGCTGTCCTAAGTCTGTATGGTGCATGAATGGTGCATGAAAGAATTGAAGGCCTTTGCACACTAATCCTGTTGGCAGAGGAGGTTTTCAATTACCCTCCTTGTGAACGGGGATCAAAAGCCTCCCAATATATATCAATAATATATGGAGGTCTAAAAGTCCTTACTGTAAGTGCAATGGATGAGATTTACAAAACGGTTGGGATTTACACAACGAGAAGAAAAAATCAGAGAAAGAGAGAATAGTGAGAGGGACATTACTTCATATGGCTGACTGTCAGTAACTCATTCCTGTGTGCTACCTGGCTGGGTCCTTATTGTTGCTGTACGGGCACTGCTGTACTGGTTTGTGCATTATACTGGTGGGATATTGTACTCTGTGCTTACAGTTCACCCACTCTGATCGAATTCAGTACACCAAGACCTGAAATGCAGAGAAGGGTGACAGTTTACTGATGCAGAATTGGTAGATTCTGTCTTTTAGCCTCGCCTCCCCTTTGTGTGCCTTGTTAATATAATACTAAAGCTGGAGCATCGATTGGGGTAGGAAGAGGAAGCGCTACTTGTTGTGTGACATATATATCACTTGAGACCTTTAGGCCTCATTCACACTTCCGCGCATATATGCGCATATATGCGTGTAAGCGTGTATTGTCCCATATGTAGCATACGCAATATACAATTTTGCTCTTGCGTTGTGTGTAAATGAGGCCTTAATCAGAACATTTAGTAAAAAGCAACCCTGTCATGTGATCAAAGAGTCTCAAGTATGCATGCACAGCATCTGTAGAGAAGGAACAGAATACTTATCCCTTCTGCCACCAACACTGCTAAACGCCACTCTGTTGCTGAGAAATTATCACCCAAATTCTACTGGGAAACGGATACTTCCAGGAGTGTCGATCGCCTGGTTCCACGCAGCTCTCACTGGTTCTTTTAGCTGACCTCCACATCACTGCAGGAGACAGGCATCTGACACTTCCTTCTTAGTGATAAGTGGCCACATATTTAACATTTTTTCAAGATTAGGAGGTCACATACTTAATTTGCTAACAGTATTAGTTCATATGAAGTGAATGACAGGTTAACTTCCTTCCATAGCAAATACATTCTTATTATCCTTATTATCCTATTAATTCGTAATAGGTCCTTTATCTGTTGGGGCCATTTCTCTTAGGAGCCAAGCACTTAGTAATAGGTCTCCGTTATGACTGCGTCCTTCTTTTTTTTTTTCCATTCAAAATTTTTTATTTTATTGTTTTCTGCACAAAGATATACAGGACACAACGGTACAACAAAAGAAAGAAAAACGACGTCTCCAGCAAATGGTACAGTCCGCCCCAATGTTAGCTGCACACAATATTGCAGATTACGAAGCGTCTCACGCTTGTCTAAAACCATTAGCACAGATGGGAATCCTGGAGCTTGTCATGAAGAAACACGGCAGGCCTCCGAGTCCAAAGTCCGCAACAGGGATGCCCCTGGGAGACTGTGCCAATAACCTTCGCGCTTGCAACATCAAAAACGTCAATTGAGTGTAGGAAAAAGGGGAAAAAATGAGGCTGTGAGTGCCCATTCTTGACCTATGGGTCGGAGGTCAGACCGCATATCCCTCTATGGCGACCGGGGGGTAAGATTACTGGCATCCGCTGGTATGGGACGGGAGGCTTCCTCTTCTCTGCCCTCACGCTGTTTCCGTTGCCTCCGCGGGCGCATCCCGGCTCCTCCGGCCTCCCCTTGCCGTATACGGGGCGGCGTCGCCCACTCAATCTGGTCAGGTCCCTCCATGGCTTCCGGTACCCGCCTGAGGTCCGCATACCAGTCAGGGATCTGGACCTCTGGTATTAGACTGGGTCCTTCTTGAGCTCCAGAGGTTCTAATCAGACCCCTGTTCATAAAGGTGCTGGAGATTCTGGTGGCTTTTGAGCCTCTAGTCTTCCTCATGTTGCCATTTAAACTATAGTTTTGTTTTTATAACCTTGTCTTTTTTCCAGCTGTGTTCTATGCTTTGCCAGCCTTGCCTATTATCATGCACCTCATCTCTTTTGTTGTTTGCTGCTCTTTCCATGTTCATGTGCTGCTCTTTCCATGTCCATTTCCATGTGTCTCTGTTCCTGGTTCCCACTTGTCACCCCTGTGTTTGCTGTTCTCTACATGTATTCACTTTTGTTCCTTGTCTCTGCTGATTCTGATTCTTGCTCCCATCCTGTTTCCCCTCTCTGATATTTGTGCAGCTTATTAGGTATATCTTTTGTATTGCTGGTGCCCCCATCTTGCTTGTTATTCAGCCATTGCCATTTCCAGGCATTTCCCCAGAATATCTCTTTTCTCTCTGTGTTTAGTTATCCTGGTTATGACTTTGCCTTAATTTCGATTGTTCTACTCCTGTTTACTGTTTATCCTGTCTGCATTCAGTTGTATTCAGCTACAGAAACCTGAGGGCTGCCTTTTGGGAGCAATTTTACAACACAATCCCTTCCTTCCCGCCAGAGGTTCTAGTGAATGCTGAGAGCCTTTTCATCATCTGCTGGTGTCACTAGGCACACTCTGCTCTCATTTGTCAGCACAATTCCTTGGATTGCAGTCAACACTTTAACTTTTTCTCATGTATTTAATATCAGTCTCACAAACTCTAGATAAGAACCTTGCAAGCTTTTTTTACTACAATCATAGGAGCCATTATAATTTTTACAAAGATCTTCTGACTGCAGATTTAGACATAATCTTTGTTTTATATAAACACAAGCTACCATTTCCTTATCTGCAAAGCTAATGTAATCTACTCGGGGTTTACAGTTGCTGATATTCTTATTCTGTCCCTTGCTGGGTCTCTTCTTTTCTGCAAACCAGATCAGGGGGAATAATAGAAGCAGTGTGGTCAGATGGCTTAGAAGGACCATTCATGGGGGTTTCCTATGTGCCAGCCCCTTTCCTATAAATGTCAGGGCTCCCAGCAGCCTGTGTTCAGTGTTTGTTGGAGGAGACATTGAGTAGTTATGGAAAGATCGCAGGCTGTTTTCAGGGAGAGATATGTGCTGCTGCTGATTGCTGAAAATGTCTATCTATATTTACACTAAATTACAGACATACTCACAGTGTGTTGAACTATCCTATAGCAGATTACCGAGAAATCAGCGGGTGTTTTCAGGTAGAGTTCGATGCTGCTGGTGATTTCTGAAACATCTATATCTACATTGAGTTACAGACATACTGTATGTTGGACAGTTCTGTAGAAGATTAGGGAAATATTTAATAATATACAGAAATTATATAGTGCTCACAGTTTGCACAGTGCTTTACAAGTTAAAGAGAGACAATACAGCTACAATACAGTGTAAGAGAAGGGGATTAGGAGGGCCCCGATCATTACAGCTTACAAAATAATAGGTTGGGGCAAGTGAAACAAAAGGTAATAACTGTGTGTGTGGAGGGGATGGTGAGTTGATGGAGAAAGTAACAGCTCAGTTTTTAGGTGGAGGCAGATAGGTTTTCCTGAAAAGATGAGTTTTCTGAGATTGGCTAAAGGTGGAGATAGCATGCTAAAATAAAGTGCGCCTTTCAGGAATAGGAGGAGGTGGAAAATAGTGCATTAGCAGCACTCCAAAGAAGGTGTGCTTTTGCTGCTGAATTATCTTGAGGTGATGCTCCCTCTAAGTTCTGTGGTACAGAGTCATGTGTTTCTTAAATTGCTGTTACCTTTAGCATGACTGTAGCCAGAGGCTGCAGACCACAGCAGTGATGTCGTTAGCAGATACGGCAAAAAAGGTCTGATTACAGAGCTCTTTTAATTTACTGGCTATTCAAGTGCTCACGTACTCTCCTGCTAGTCAATTCCTACCAAACACACACCTGAAGTCTATATTATAGACAATGCATAGGTACTGAGGGGGAAAAAACTCACAAACTATACTATCAAACTATTGTACCACAGGCCAATTTATACGAAATAAAAGGCTAGAGCTTTTTCTTTTCTTTTTTTTATGACTTTCCAATAGATCTGTTTTTGCTGCTACTCCCACTGGTCAATTAATTCCTGTTACCACTGGATTAAAAAAAAACAAAACAGGTTTTGCATTAAAAACAACCTTAAAAATCTAGTTATAGTGAACTGAATTGGGGTGCTGCTGATAAGCCAAGAAATAATGTAAACATCTATTACACATGCAGAATATGCGATGCCAGAATACGATGTCGCTAATGCTGTCCATGAGCATTGTACGGTTCCATGATGATTTGGATGATGATATGATTTTTGCACTGATGCATGTCCCCCATGACAGCTCCCCATGCCCTATGTTCGACAATCCCTTGCCTATTAGACTTGAAAATCACCAGAACTGATTGAATTGAAAGGTTCTCCGTCATTGACTTCAATGGGGTTTGGAATAAAGTGCAATATCCAGATTTTACAACGGGTTTGACAAATGAACCATGAACTAAACCCAGGTCCATTTGCTCATCCCTATTAAATAATAATAATTGTGTGAAAACTAAATTCCTTACTGCTTCTCTGGCCTTGATTTAATGGGATAGTAGCAGGGAAAAAAACAAATCATGGCCTATTGCTAATTCTCCCAAGAATACTTGTCCAGAGTTGTTTTCTGCAACCCTTTAGATATAATGATCAAAATCAGCCATATAAGGAGACGTTCACCTTAGGTACATGGGTACCTCAAAGGCCCCATTTGGCGCACATCAGAATGAAGGCTTTCTTCAGCAGAATATCCGCTAGAGATCCTGAATTGTATAACCATCTGCACCCTGCACAAGCTCATATTTTATGATTTGTATAATTTCCCTATTTTACAAATAAACTTTTAACAGAGCATATTCACTATGTGTACAGTGCATTCTGAGCTGTCTAGAAAGAAAGTTTAGCACTAGCTCTCCATTTGTTGACTGCTTCTGCAGACTGAAGCTCTATATTGAGCTGTCTCTAATGGGAGGGAAGGAAGAGAATATTTTTCCTCTGAATCATTCAGTTGCAGGTACGTGTAACCTCTGATCCTGGTATTGGTTCTGTATTGTACAGCTGTAAACCAGCTACCTGAAAATCTTTAAGCACCAGATTCGGACTCACTGCTGCCTTTTTAATAATTCAACAATATGTTTTTTTGTCCTATACATAATATGAATACATAAATAAAAACACTATGGATGCCCTTGAGTTGAAATACACCACATAATTGGGATTTTAACTGTAAACTTAGCCTACATGCATATTACATTGTGAGTATGAGCAATTTAATACCACTTTAATTATCATGTCACAGTCAAGATAACTTTAGAGACACCTCCATAGAATAGTGGTACAGTGTGTGAAACATCAACACTGATCACATACATATTTTCAATTATTCTTCTGAGAATGCACAGAACATAAACCTTAGTAAAAAAATGTTCACATTATTGCTACACTATGGGGTTGGTGGATAGGAAATTGAGTTCATGGGCCTGCCTAAGGCATTGTGTTTCCATTAGAACCGGCTTATTCATTATCAGTTACAACCACCGTGACCATGTTTCTGCCTGTAATTACGTCTCTGGTGCTATTCAATATGTTCCAAAGAGGCAATTTACAGTGCATTGAAATTGACTAAATGGTACTTCAAGTCAATGGTAGCTTTCCGATATTCTGATTAAGAGTGAAATTGATTCTGAGACGTATTAGAATATGTTCAGGGTGTTTGTGCTGCCTGTTTAATGGAAATTATCTTGCTTTAAATGGTATTATGTAGAATCTGAAGAAGATACGAGAGTCCTTACAGAGATCATATCAGTGATACATGGGAAATGTGGGGCTGTTAGTAGAAAGACTTTGGCTGGTATGTCCTGGTAACCACACATATTTAAAGAGAGCACATAAAACATACTATCTATACACAGTATATGGATCTATGTATTTCCTCACTACAAAATGTAACAAATAAAGGGGTACTACTTAAAGATTAATACATTAAATACACCCCTAGGTAGACTTTGGATAGATATTACCAATTTAAAAAGACATTTTCACCTGCCTATTTAGAGCAAAGTAACAGTGCCGCCTGATAGCCCACCACCCCAGCAAGTTATATGTCTTTGGGGCTTCTTTGGAGCTCCATTCCATTGCTGTAATGGAGTGGGGCTTCTGGGTATGGGGCAAGCATGTGGCCTTCCCTTATAATAATGCTCGGGCCTGAGCAGAAAATTGCCATGCCCAAATCCTGTCACATGGGAGGACAATGACAGCATCCACACCATCCAGCATCAGAGTTTACTCCTATAGAGTATGTGCTTTGAAATAGAGTAATATTTTATTCTAATATCCCCGGTTTACTTTACAATAAGTGCACGGGTTCACAGAGGATTTGAATATGGTTCAAAGTTTAGTGAACCCAAACTTAGCAGCAAATCCTATTGAAGTCTATATTGGGGTGAATCCTGCTGTCAAATTCTGGCCATGTGGGGGTAATAGGTGACTTTTTGTCAAGAAAAGAGCATCCACCAGAGATCCTGCATCAGCAGCAGGGGTTTTGTAGTCATTGTTAATCCAAGACTGGTTTATTTTAATGAAAGTGAGCCAGTCCACACTATCAGAGGACAGGTGGATTCAGCTCCCTGTAACAAAACCTTCTGCTGCAGTGAGGGCCCTTTCAGACAGAACATTGGCAGTAGGACAAGCCATAAGCTCCAGCACATACTGGGCAAGCAATGAGAAGTGGTCTGGCCTCAACACCTAATAGTCTATGGGCAGGGCCAGCGCTACCAAATAGGCAGGTCAAGCATCTGCCTGAGGGCGCCGGTGGGGGCAGAAAGATGCAACTTGGAGGTCGCCCTTTAAGACGGTCGCCGCCGCCATGGCGATCACACCTCTCTGCGCTCCCTCTCTCTCCTCCCGGCCGCTGCAGCTTATATATACATTTTATAAACTCTGCACAGAGAGTCTTCAGGTAGCTCTGGGACATTTGCGAGTGCTGGTGATCTTCATTACTATCATCCCCAAATTATTAGTGGGTTAGCGACAGAGAGGGGAATTTATTTAAACTGGAGCAGACAGAATCTGGAGCAGTTGCCAGTGGCAACCAATCAGCGTTTCCCTTTCATTTTAAAAGCTTAACTGAACAAACTGAAGAGAGAAGCTGATTGGTTGCCATGGGCAACTGCTCCAGATTCTGTCTGCTCCAATTTTGCTAAACCCCAGAGTCTTTATTGTCTCTAGTTCTGTTTGGATGTCTGTTTTGATAGTGTGGCCTTGCAGAAGGCTAGCATTAAGTTTCAATGACCATGGTTTGTCAAGCTGCGGAAAAAAACAATTGAGATAGAGATGGGTGCATGGTCAGGGAGTGCATATATAATATATACAGTATACATAAATATATATACTGTGTATATACACTGAGTGGCCAGTTTATGATGACCACCTGATGTCTGAAGGCAAATTAGCTATAATTAGCTATAATTTTGCGCTGAAGTTGCTAGAGGGCCAGACCATTATAAATAGGGAAGCAGGTTGTTTACCACAACAGTAGAAGTGATTTGACTAGAGTTTGCAGGCTGAAATGCTTCCCTTATAGAATTTGACATAGGAAGTAGAAAGACTTACAACCCAGTGGAAAGGGGCTTTAAACTATCCAGATAAAAAGGCCTACTCCAAAGCACAAAGGGGGACAACACTAAAGCATCATTACAAAAAGAGAGAGAGGGACTGCCGAGATCAAGAACCTGTTTTCCTGCAATCAATTAATGGCCAGAGTCCTGTTTGCTAAGGAAATTGTGGACCTGCTATAACAAAGCTAAGGGACTTTTTGGTGTATGCCCCTTGCAGACACCATCAATGTAATCCAGCAATTAGAAGAAAGTGTGGATGAGATAAGCCATTAATGATACCAAAGTCTTTCTGTGAAGTATGAAAAATAAGGCATTGTCACATGTGCAGAAGTGCTCTATAGGTTTGAATTGGGACTTATGTGCTATAAGTATGCCTGACAACCTATTCTTACATGTGACAATTTACTTTGCAATAGTTCTTATTATTTTCAAAAAGAGACCATAAAGAAATGTTAATTTCCAACAACATACAAATAGAACGTTAGGACCATTAATTTGACAATAGAAAAACTAGACTGATAAAGACCTTTTAATTTCCCAAGTTCCATATTTCGGAAACATACTTGATATAACAAAGAATGGATATATATCCACATTAACTGTCACTTGTGTGATCCTCACAATATTATACAATATTATGCCCAGCCTCACAAGTGACTCAACCAATAAAAATGTGTTCATTTTGGATATATGATTTCCTTACCCCCCTAAACTCTACTGCTACATAAAGTAAATGGTGCTGATGGGAATAATTACCATTATATAAAGTATTTAAGGAGAATGAACAAGAGAATAGTTCGGAGACCTCTAGCGTCCTTGTCCAGATGAAAGGTGGTCACTCAGGGGAATCATATTGTATCCAGGGTTGGCATGTTTGATCGAATTTATGCTGTGCTTCATTTAAGATGCTCAGTAGTTTATTATTAATCATAATTCAGTCAAGTTTTCATTTTACCATGTCCAGTGGAAATGCAGACTTCTGCTAGTAATGAGCAATGTTTATTTTAACTGCCAGCAGGACATATAAAATTAGTCTATCAGTACCTCTGGGTACCTCTGAGAATTTGGTGCATAGTATTGCATCAACTGGGGTTCTTTTAAGGTAAACAACGATCAGTGTATTGATCATTGAAAACAATCTAATTCCCAGCCTTTGTATCTTTGGACATGATCACCATTTCTGCATCAAGGTACCCTCTAACAAACATTCCCTAAAGCATTTCAGAGATGCATTTGGTGTAAATGATCAACCCTGGTAGGCACCATTTACCATTGAAGCATTACTTTATAGCATTCAGAAGAATTGAGCAAGCAATCTGATTTCATATTATGAATAACAACTCCATTTTTGTTCTAATTTTCTTTTCTCCATTTTTATAGTCTTCATATAAATTATAAAGTGTATGTATAGCCACTTTCTTTTCAGTTTTAGACATCAGGACAAATAGTCATCAGGACAAATAGTCAGGGGGAATCATTTTAGAGGAGACCAAGAAAGCAATAAAAACCTGTCAGAGGTTCTAATACTTCCTTACTCTACCCAAAGGTCTTCACTATACACTTTAAAGGGACCCTGTGGCCAGACCATTCATTTCAACAACAAACTTCCCATAAGATTAATTACATGTTTTTTACCTGTCAATGCCTTTTAGTCCAAAAACCATGAGACTGCTGCTGTGCATCACTACAGTGACACTCCATAGTATTTCCTTCACGCCAGGATATAGCATAATTAGACACTTCCAGAAGAAAGAAGGCTATGGAGGGAGGGGACTGCACTAGGGAATTGAATCTTTCTGGAGTAGACTAAAGCTGGCCATACATCTATAGATTTTTTTACTTTTTTCAAGATATATTTTTTACTATAATACAAAGGGTCACTCGATTCTTCGGGTTTTGTTTCCCATTGATTTTGTGATTTTTGGTTACTGTACCTGGCACCTTTGGCAAACACCTGCTTTTTTCCCCAGTACTAACTTACATTATAAATGCTGCACACAACTTCCCCTAAGAATCACAGAAAAACAAAAAGCTGTAGCTCAATTATTTGAACATTTTTGTTGAGAATGTCTGGACATGATCTCATGGATCAGCAAGTAAGATTGGTATACAAAGATATATATATTTGTCAGTTAAATTGGATTTTTCATTACCTCATATATACAGTGCCCAGATCAATTTAGCATTAAACAGCTAAGGCTTTTAAATCTTCAGGGTAATTAAATAATTCAGCTCACAATGTCAAGAATTATAACTGCACGATACAAGTTGTTACTTGACATAAACATTTAATTCAAATGAGCATGGGTTGCGGAAGTTTGCTGGGATATTACTTTATTGTCAAGATAATATAGATTTTTTTTTTAAAGTAACAACCCAGATGCCTTGTCCTGACTCAGGGTATTCTTTTGCCAAGTGAAACAGCTCTGATGAGGTTTGCAGACAGATTAATGTTTTTTACATTATTCAGTACAGTTAAGTAAACCCATCAAAAAGCCCAAATGGCCCACAATGAAGTCTTATAATAGGTAATGATATGAGGTCACTCATTCCATTAGGTCCAACAAGCTGAGCAGAAAACAGGCTGATTTTCTGAAACCCATCTCAGAACTTCTGCCAATAAATAACAAAGCATAACTAGAGAGTTCTGGGAGATGGTCCAGAATCTGCATTGCATCTCCAATGAGTTAGACATGGCATGTCAAGTTGACATACGGTACATACTGTATATCAGTACATACCCAGGCATTGATAGACATAGATTGCTGAGAGCTTCTATGGAAACACACAGTTTGTACCGCCCTTTGTATACATTGCTTTTGAATTAATACCAGGATCAATTATAAATAAGAACGTGTCCAATTGCACTTCCGCCACTTGGTGGAAGTGTGTATCTTCCTCAGTTCTACTCAAACAGTTTGACATCAGGACTAATGGCTTCTGGATGCAAGATTGTAAATGCTTTAAGTCCCAGTGTGGCAACACTAATGTAACAAAAGATTGGGGAAGCTTTGCTAAGTCACGAGACAAAAGAAGGAGACATTGGGAGCACCCCTAGTGGAAACCGCTCACAAATTGTTCCTGGAGACATATAAAGTTGCCATGGGTAACAACTTCTGGCAGGCCATTATGGAATAGATCCCCAGTGGGGAAAGGACTGTACCTGGCACCACAGCCTGGCTGCTGGCCATGGCAGGCTGCGTTTAAACTGACCTGATGCCATTTATAAGTGTTCTCTGCTACTTTGTATGTGAGTGGTACTTATAGATTTTATTACTTATAGTTTTTATCTAATAAAAATGTTTTGATAATGCACTATTGCAGTTTCGATGTGTTTAAACCAGAACAGTTGCTGACAGTCTTCCATATGCTGAACTCCCACAAATTCCCATAACAACCTTGATAGGCTCATGTCATCAGGAACTTTTGTTAGAATATTTATTACTATTTATGATCGCCAAGTTATCCAGCTTAATACACAAGGGGTGAGTCTGAAACCAGGATCAATATCTACAAGCTCTTCCTTGGTACATTTCTCACCTGCATTTTGATAATGTTTACAAAAGCTTTGACAAGCTTTCACAATTTCACTATTTATCGTGAAACACCTTGGGGTCTACCCCTGTGGGGTCTACCCAGGCTGGTGGGACAACCAGAGTGCCCTGGTGAGACCCCTCAGAGCCCTGTTGAGACCCCACAGATCCTTGATTAAACCAGGGCTCTATAATGTCTCACCAGGGCTGTGTAGGGTCTCACCAGGGCTCTGTGGGGTCTAACCAGCTTGGTTAAACCCCACAGAGCCCTGGTGGGATACCACAGGGCTCTATATGGTCAAACAATGTAAACCAGGGCTCTGTGGGGTCTCACCAGGGCTTTGAGGGGGCCTCACCAGGGTAGCAGGACTCTGTGAGGTCTCACCAGGGTGCTGTGGGGTCTAACCAGCCTTGTTAGACCCACAGAGCCCTGGTGAGACCCCACAGAGCCCTGGTCTCCCCAGGGTGATGTGGGGTCTCACCAGGGTGATGTGGGGTCTCACCAGCACCAGGGCTCCGTAGGGTCTCCCCAGGGCTCCCACCATGGCTTTGTCGGGTCTCACCAGCCTGATTAGACCCCTCAGAGCCCTGGTACCAGGGCTCTGTGGGGTCTCACCAGGGCTCCAAGGGGGTCTCACCAGGGTAGCAGGGCTCTGTGGGGTCTCACCAGGGCTCTGTGGGATCTAACCAGCCTTGTTAGACCCCACAGTCCCCTGGTGAGACCCCACAGAGCCCTGGTCTCACCAGGGCGCTGTGGGGTCTCACAAGCACCAGGGCTCCATAGGGTCTCACCAGGGCTGCATGGGGTCTCACAATGGCTTTGTGGGGTCTCACCAAGGCTCTCTGGGGAATCACCAGGGCTCTGAGGGGGTCTCACCAGGGTAGCAGGGCTCTGTGGGGTCTCACCAGGGCTCTGTGGGGTCTAACCAGCCTTGTTAGACCCCACAGACAGCTGGTGAGACCCCACAGAGCCCTGGTTAAACCGGGGCTACCTAGGGTCTCCACAGGACTCTCTAGGGTCACAGGGCTCTCACCATTGCTGTAGCCTGTGAAGGCTGCCTCTCACCAGGACTGTGCAGGGAGCGTCTCACGGGTGGGAGCGTCTCTCGGGCGGGAGCGCGCAGGACGAGCCTTTGCTGACTACGTCTCCGTCCATCTGCATCGGCCCCTGACGATCCACCCTCCCAGCCAGATTTAACTCCGCCC
The DNA here is from genome assembly GCF_000935625.1 of Nanorana parkeri. Taxonomy (NCBI): domain Eukaryota; kingdom Metazoa; phylum Chordata; class Amphibia; order Anura; family Dicroglossidae; genus Nanorana; species Nanorana parkeri. The sequence goes on from NW_017306272.1 coordinate 5,596,091, forward strand.
ATCGGGCGGGAGCGCGCAGGACGAGCCTTTGCTGACTACGTCTCCGTCCATCTGCATCGGCCCCTGACGATCCACCCTCCCAGCCAGATTTAACTCCGCCCTCCCAGCCAGATTCAACTCCGCCCTCCCAGCTAGATTGGGATCCTCGCACGGTGGATGGGAGGGGTGAGATGGCTTCCCAGTGGCTCGTGGGCGGAGCTCCAGAAGACCACTGGCCGAATGGACGGACCGAGGAAACAGATAAGCTCTCAGCCCTGTCGCTGTCAAACGGAGAGTCTCCGTTTGAAAGCGACAGGGCTAAGAGCTCATGACGTTACCTGGCTGCGAGGTAATGTGACGGCAAGGCAAATTAGGCGGGAGCCCAAGGCTTAAGGCGACCGCCTAATTTGCCTAATTAAAGAGCCGCCTCTGCTCAGCAGTGAATAGTATGAGTGACCTGCAATGGAGGCTAAGCCAGTGCGGATAACAGAGTGCCCAGGACCCAATTTAAATCCATTTATGTTGGACGTCTTGGTCTCCCTGCTTGACCACTGGAGGTTCTAGGAGAATATAGCTGGAACTATCTAAAGAGTATATAAATCAGGTCTGGTGACTGTCCACCTAGGCACCAATCACTGTTTTGTGGGAGGCCAGGGGCTGTGCAAATGTACACCACTTTAAAAAGTTCAGCTACCACATCTAAACAGGGCAACATTCAGGAAAACTAATGCTATGCAGGGAAGGGCATTTGCTTTCAATGATTAGGTGACATGTAACAAAAAAACAAGTATTTCATTGACTACGGCCATGTTAAAACAAATATTCTACCAAAAATGAAAGCGTGCCTCATGCCATACCTTTGGAATGGAGCAGCAACAGAGGCCCCCTAATCATCCTGGGCTCCCTATCCAAGTTTGTAACAATGTTACAATAGCAATCCTGTGACTGACAACAACTCGCCAGTGACAGGATTGCAACAAAGGGCAAAAAAAGACGCTGCTTCTGCAGTATTGCTCTGTCTCCGGCCGAAATGCTGCAGAATCTCCATAGTCAGTGAAAGGGAACAATGTTATAGAGAAAGGTTAGTTTTTAATTTTGCCCTTCCTAGTGATCCTTTTGCGAGCTGTCACGGCCAGCAGAAACCACAGTGTGACATAGGCAACTAAACCTTGTGATGAGCTTGTATGACCTGGGCTCAGTCCACACCTCCAGACAAGTCTGGTAACAGTCATTCTGGTAACATTATCAGGCTACAGATGGATACCAGCTTTTCTAACATACTGTACTCCAAATGAAAGGATTCATGTAAATCTACATCCAGACAGGCATGGAATCTATTGAAAATTTTGTGTGACTCCTAAAGATAGATATTTCAGTTACTCTGAGAAGATGGGTTGACAATAAACTCTTTTGTGGATGTTAGATTAGCCAAGGTAGTAGGCAAGGAATGAGAAAAAGAATGGGAGGGAGGGAGGTAGGAGGGAGTATGTGATAATAATTTTAATTAACACCTCAATGCAAATACTATTATAGTTTTAAAATGATTGTAATTTTGTAACAACATACATTTTTTAGATATATTATTCAGTGCTTGCTCTGCTTTCCACATCATTGATACAAGGCATGTCTTCCTTAAGAATATTGCAGTGTTAACACTAGTCTAATATGTACTCTATTGAAACTGATTATCTCAACTGCGGAGACACATGAAGACAACTTAATTTAAATACATGCTGCACACTTGTCACATACTAGATGGATGGAGAAAAAAATCGCTGTCAGACGAAATGTGTCAGGACATTTACCTGGAAGTGTGTCACGAATTATGTGAAATACAAACAACCTCAATACAAGTTCTTAGCAGGTACTTGTATTGGGTCTTTTTAAATCAAATTCTAGATGTTAAGTGGAATACAAACACCTGAGAAAACTTCAAGCATTTTTTGAAACTTTAGTTGACGTTCACTCTTTTGCATATTCATATTCATTCATATTTCAGTATGTTTGTGTATCACGTTTATAGCGCATTTTTACGCAAGTCACTGCACATTTTTGAAGCATTGTAATGCATTTTTATGCATATTTTTGCTTCATGTGTTTTTTGTTTTTGCCAATGATAAGCAATATTTGCTAAAAAACAAAGTAAAAATAATTGAACGATAAATAGAAAGGAAAAAAAGAAGCTTACCTTTTTTTTGAAGAGGCTGAGTATCCATACCTTGAAACTTTAGAAAATTGTAATTCCTGAGATTGGGGGTGGAGTAGGGCTGCTAAATTTTGCTGCTGTCTGCTTAAAAATGTATTTAATCAAAACACCATAGCGTCAGTAACATGCAGCCCACAGGAAAGAAAAATTTAATCTCAACAGTGTATTCATGTATACGAAAATTTTGCTAAATTGTCCTTGTGGCCTGCTGTTCCTCCCATGCTGTTCTGCTAATGGTGCCTTGCACTGCCTACTAGGCCAACTGCCTGGCACTAAAGTAACCTACCACCACCTATTCTCTTCAGCCTTGAAGTCAACTCCCTGGCCCCTGGGGCCCCGAAGCAGCTAGCACACCCAGTACAGTAGCCAGTGCCACCCACACGCACCAGTCCACCACCAGGTGAGTTGTTCAGCTCCTTAACAAAAAAATCTCTTTTACCCTCAGATATAACTTATCATAGCTTCTTTTCAGGAAAACTGATTTTTGTAAAAGAAATATTAATACACATACAAATCTGTCAGCCCTTATTCAAACTGTTATAAAAAACAAAACCAATTAATACAGGTCCCTATGTGCAAGCGCTACAAGGTATCTATTAGACATGTCAATTTTATTTTGTTCCGAATGGATATTCATCCGAATTCCGTTCAAAACTAAACTAAATCAGACATGTGACTGTTCTTTGGCCAATCAGATTTTTTGGGGGCTGTTAGGGGTTGGTTATAGGCATGGTCATGTGACTACCTGTTGGGGATCTTTCTGGAATGAAAATTTGGACAGATATGAAATCCGTATAGGGACTAAATCGAATTTCGGATCCGATCAGAAATCTGAAAAACAAAAAAAAAAATACAAATCAGGATTGAAGTGAAACTATTTTTTTGCGGGGTTACATGTCTAGTGTCTACCTTTACCCTTAATTGTGAGCTTTTTCTGTATAGCGGAAGATCCCTCAAACTCGCCTGGTGCATGTAACTTTAAGTCTGCCTGCTGAGCTGACCAAAATTCAGCAGATCCCAAGTCACAAAGAAGAACCTTTTATCACAATTAAAACTACAAACAGACACTGGGGGTAATTTATCAAAACTGGAGCAGGCAGAATCTGGAACAGTTGGCCATAGTAACCATGTTGCCATGTCTGCAGTGGCTCAGATAAATAACATCATGCACCCTGCCCACACTGTTTACATTCAGGAAGATTTCAGTGATTCCTGAAATTACCCGGCAACCAGATCAGAATTACGGCATTGCCAGGTCAATTCTGGTAATTTTCCAGGTATGTGGGTAACCATCCAATTAGCATGAACGTTGTGGATGATTTCCTCCCATGACCTCTGATGCTTGCAGCGATCCTTGTAAATGTGCTCACTGCGTTCCTACAACAATGTCCTTGCCCTCCCCAGCTGTATTAGCTCTTCCACACCATGGTGTGGCCTGCTCGCTCTATGTTCCTATGCAGTCTGGCTAGAGTAGATGTTGCTAGAAAGATGAGACTGGTTGTTATGTGCAAACATGCACCAAAATGTGCTAAAAGATATGCACATGCATTTCTTGTGCTCTTCTATTGAAGTTAATTGGGCCAAAAGTGCAGTATGTAGCACCAAAAGAAGCATCCATACCTTTTTCCAAGTCGCACAGCAGCATAACACATAGGAGTAAAAGGGCCCCATTAAAAATAATGAGATTTCCCTTGCCCTGCATTGTTGTGCAACCAATTGCACAGGTGTAAACGGGGACATAATCATTTAAACAGTGCCATTGCACTAAATTGTAATTATTCTTCATCCAGTCAAATATGTGCAGGTGCATCAAATACCCATAATTATTAGATTCTGCTGACTCACACCTGCAAAATGAAGAACACAGGTGATATGAATAAAATTCCAATTAATAAAACTCTCACTGGATGGCATACGGGAAGGGGGACATTCAAGCAAATCTGTCATATGTTATTGAGCATATCAAAATAATTTAGAAACAGCAAAAAAAAAAAAATAAGCCAGTTTGACACCTTCTGTTTCAATACCCAACTCTGAAGATAAAAGCTATAAAGAGCCTGGAGATCATGACATTGCTCTGTACCCAAAGATATTTAATCACAATGGCCACACAAAAGCATTATATTACATTACTATTAAACCATGCAGATAACAGAAGCACCTTGGAACAGTCCAAGCAGGTTTGTTCTGCACTTTTATTCAGCAAGGCAGCAAACAAACACAAATTCAATGCAGTATGGCTTTTTTTACAGCAAATCCATAGCCTAAATGAAACAAAATGTTTGTTGCTCCACACCATTAAGTGAACTTTGCTCACATTCTGAGTAACCTGGAGTTCCCTTAATGGGTTCCCCGAAACAAGCAGGCAGATCTTTACCTTTTTTAGTGTTTTGTCAGCACCCAACAACAGGCTCCCACAGCAGTGCGAGTGAGAAAAGTCCTTTCGCATCAGTCATCAGACATACAGTATATAGAGCTCTTCACCCTGTTTTTGTGACAAATGTGACAAAAAAAGTTGACCAATAATATAACTAGCAGGAAGTAAACCAGATAATCGATCCTAATGAACAGTGCGCATTTCTGAGAAACACCTTGGTTTATATTACCAGTATTCCCACCTGGAATTATCATCACTTTGAAAAATGTATTGATTTAATTAGATGTTCTTCACATCGAACACTTAAGTGTCTGTCTAGACCACAAGAGCCTGTCTAGTTGGGTATATGGTACTCCGTTAAAGGGAACACAGCATAAAACACAGCATATACAAGCGGACATAAGATTTAATAAGATTTAAGATTAGATAAACCACATCAGTCATAACCAAATATTACTCAAAATATTATTTTCTCCCGATTCATGGTATAGCTTTAAATATAATGCATCATACATACTATAGGAAACATAAAATATTAATATGTAATATATTTAAGTATCCCTGTGCTCGGGAAAAGAGTGTTTCGAAATGGTACGCATTTAAGACCTTTTTTCATGCTGGTCCACAGTATACTTACTGAATTTTAGGAGAATGGTTTTACATAGACAGGTGGGATAGAAAATAGGGTTATTTATAGCAGTGACCGAAGCAATAAAATAATTTCTTACGTGCAGAGTGATATCTATTATTATTACTATACAGGATTTATATAGCGCCAACAGTTTGCACAGCGCTTTACAATATAAGGAAGACATTACAATTACAATACAATTCAAGACAACATGACAAGATGGTAAGGAGGGCCCTGCCCATAGAGTATTTGTTACTGAGGGTAAAATAATTTCTTAAATTGGTGGTCAGTGTAAAAGTGCCCTTTCACACCAACAATCAGTGTAGTGCTCACTGTCACACTAGTGCTCATTTTAGTGGCTAGTTGTTTTGGTGTCTCCCTTAAAATGGTTGTCAGCTGTATTTGTCAAGTTAAACAGATATTGGTGTTACTTAACCTGAGAAGCTCCTACTCCCAAGAACCTGGCTCCTGCCTCCAAGCACTGTCTCTAATGACTGACGTCAGCACCAAAAATTTGCAGGAACTGTTGGGCAGCAAATCAATCCATCCTATGGTACCTGAGGTGCACCCCGTCAGTGGCAGCACCCAGCCTGTCTACTCTAGGTAAGCCACTGATTACATGGGACAGAACCACATATGTGTGAAGAAAGAAAGGACTTCTTTTTGACAGGTTATGCTTTGATTGGTACACATTAATATGCCAGCTATTATGTAATCTGGGCACAAAAGAATTTCCTTTTTTATATACAGTGTATACATACCTGTATTATTTGTTTACTTTTACCTAAAATGGAAGCACATGTTGTTAGTAATATGGCTAGGAATATTCAGTAAGTCCATACAAAATCAAAGAAGAAAAATGTTGTTCCATGTTAGCTACATATGAAAGCAGACAGTGTAGTGATTTCAATATTATTGCTTATTGACACGCGAAATTTTTATAAAAATTTGTTTTTTTTTTAAATCGAGTTAGCCATTATCTACTACCAGATAAAAAATTCAGGTACCTAGATATTCCTGTACACGAATTTTGCAGCTTTCATTGCCCCTTCTATACCCAAATGCAAGGCCATCCTTACTGGGATTGTCCACCCATCTCCTGTCTTGCACACATCTCTATTGGCCAGTAAAGCAGCCCTTGATAGCTATGGGCCAATGTATGTGGGCAGGAGTGAGCAGGCAAGCTTGGAAACTGCCTTTAAGTATCTGAGCATTGCCCACTCAGAAAAGACTGGCATTTAGGCATAAGCTTCTACAGATACAGTGTGTGGCTAGAGGTGCCTGCGTTTTAAAACTACTAGTAGCATTATTTATGTAAAACAACAGAAACATCATTGTTGCTGTTTGCACTGCCTTACTAAATACTAGGGATTAGCAAAATTGAGGTTTTATTTCATCAAAATTTCCTCTTAACTCAGGGAATTGTATTAACATTTTAGTGAAATGCATTGGGGTCAAAAAGGAATGTGAAATTAAGGTGTTTTTGATGGTTTTGGTGGTGCAATGGGCTCCAAAGGGCTTCTGAGTGTTACAGAAGCTATTTAGAACTATGCTGAACTTGTTCTGCCCCTCTTTAGACTTACTATTTTTAAATGTTTTTATAGAAAGAAAAGTATAAGAAAGAAAGAAAAGAAATAATATACTGGTGCTGAGAGAATACAGGCTGCATTGGTCTGCCATGTCTTGTGCTGCTGGTCACTGAGCCCTTTCCTGCAGAGTGGGACTCCTTGCCATCAACACTTCACTTAGCTGACCCCTGGAGTAGCCAGACTCTGCTGGTGGTGGGGCCCCACTAGCCACTGGTTAGTCAAGGTCTAAAGAGTGTAGTTAGGTCCCAATAGTTGGCATTATTCATCTGATTCCATGTCGAGTAAACACCATGGAATCAAGTTACATTGTGTGTTGTATATTACTACTTTCAGTGTCATTCTCTACTCGCCTAGTGTGTTTGTGGCAGGGCCTCACACAGGTGGAAAAAGGAACGAAGATCAGTTCTAGTCACCTTGCTGTGTTATTGAATTATACCACTATCAGAAACTATTCTTCAGAACTTTTTGCTAGTTTTAATAAAGCCCTCCTATCAATATAGTGTGTTGGTGTACTGTGAGTCCAGTTATAGGGTGGATCATCACTGGAAAGGGTAGGAGAACCCAACATTTCCAGCAGCTCCTTTGGCTTAGAGCTACAAGCAAGATGTAATTAATGGCGAAATCTGTAATTTTGCTGCAAATTTAGCCAATATCACTATGCTCATCACTACTAAATAAGTTTCAAGGTTTGAGATCATGCTATAATAAATAGAATAAAATGGTTTAGAAGTATTTGTTGCAAAAGCACTGGTGACAGTTTCTTGGCACTGAAAATTCTGAACACTGTACATCAGAGCTAAATAAAAATGTTATACAAAATATAGTTATGGGTAAAGGTGATGGTGCATGCTATCAGCTGCCATGCAGGTTCCTTTCAATTACATTTGCATGGTAGCGAGACTGTCTGAGAGTTTTGCCTTCAAAGCTTCTCTGTCCTAAATCTCTTCCTCTACCAGGTCGAAGCTATGATGAGATTCTTTTCTTGCTGTGTTTTTGTTTGCTGTGTCTTTGTCTCCTTTGTTGTGCTTGTCTCTTGAGTGATCAATAGATAATGAATTTACTGTAACTGATTTTTTTTTCTGATACACTAACAATGAAAATACAGAGATGGAAACAAAGCCTATGTAGATATTAATAGCTGGCAAGGCCAGATAAGTAATGATAGTAACTCAGATGCGGATCATTTACATTCTGCTGTACAAGGCAACTGTGCTCTTTTAGGTGGTAGGTAATGATGGGCATGTCTGTTGTCATGTCCCACTGAACATTCTCAAAATGATCTCGGATCACCCACAAAAAAAACAAAGTATCACTTGTCATTGGTGATCCTTTTTTTTTAGCAAAAGCTAGCTATAGACAGGAGATGACAGTCCCCTCATTTTATTATTTATGACCACGGTTGGAAACAATCAGTTCGCAACTGCTGGCAGACCACTTTTGGTGCAATCAATTAATGGGCAATGTAAAAAACTACTATAATTGCTATTCTTCAACCCTGTAATAAGCAGGACTAGTGAAATCTACTGCTTTTCTCTTCTCCCTCCTATCTGCAATGACATACTGTATACACAAAGCCAATCATTTCTGCTTAACCCCTTCCCACTCACAATCTTTATATTAACATTCCATAGCACAATGCTCTGGGCTGGGCTTACGTTAATAAACATTCTCCCATTGAGAGTCTTTGTGGGGCTGGTGGCTCTCAGTCCTGGCTCTTATCAATCATAGTGGTTTGCCTTCCCCATTAACTCTAAACGTTTACCAAAATTTCCCAAATTTCCCCAAAATTTTGAGGAAATGAAAACTCTAAATTTGATCATCCCTATTATTAAGCTAAGCTCTGTAAATGTCTACATAAACCGTTGCAAATATTATTAAAGAAAAAGTGTCATGAGATATAAACAAAAGCTGCCACTGCTTACCAAATGTATGTATGCTAGTTCCCTGACTGTCATGCTGACCCTTTTTGCTTTATTACTTTGAATCACATGCCCAGCACAAGCAGTCCAGACTTTTCTCTGACATTTTTGATCACCCTGTTTGTTTTGGTTTAATGACTAAGAATGTATTGAAGCCAGAGGACCAGTATAATAGCTAGGGATGTAGAGTTTTTAGAAGAAAATTGGCAATGGTAGCCCCCATATTTTCCTCTTAATGCATACCTTAAACAATAGTATTGATGCAGCAGTATGAAAACTATAGAAAATCCCACTTCAGCTTTTTTATACTTTGAATACCTACTCAGATGTCAGGAAAATGTAAAAAGAACAGGATTTTTGCCAGCATAGCATTGGATGATAAAGATGGAAACAGCTTCATCTTATGCTCAGTGGAAATTAGTGATGAGTGAAACTTAATTTCCCTGAAATTTGGATTAAAATTGGTGGTTTTTAAGGGTGCAATGGGCTTCAAATGAGTCGGGGGAGGGGGCTAATGGAAGGTTGTTTTAACTCATTGAACCTCACTAGCTTCATTATATTACCTTTTATTTTCTACAGAAATAAATAAAATAAAAAAACTGGGGAAAAATGAAAAATTAATAATGGTAGACAACAATACACAAATAACTATCAAATACAAAAAAAGGAAAAAACACAAATACCAAAAATTATAGGGGAAGAGGAGGAGTTTCAAATACCCTCACGGATAGAGATGGCAGGGAGGCAAGGCAATGTTATATGAGGATTTCAACTATCCTGATATTGATTGGGCAAGCAGTACCACACGCTCAACAAAGGCCCATTACTTCATAATTTCATGGAACAAATAGTGGAACCTTCAACTAGAAATAATGCTCTGTTGGACCTACTTATTTATAATAATACAGAACTAAACACAGAAGTGAATATAAGGGGCAACTTGGGAAACAGCGACCATAGGGTAATCACATTTACGTCTTTTTGGGGAAACAGAGACAAGCTGGAATGACAAAAATACTATTCTTCAAAATGGCCAATTTTATTAAGTTGTTATCCTTAGTAAACAATATCGAATGGGATGAAATCTTTCTGACAAAGAACAGGAAAGACAAATGGGAGTGCTTTAAGGTCATATTAAACAACAGTATTCACCAGTGCATTCCATTAACTAACACAGTTAAAAGAGCAAAAGTTAAACCAAGGTGGTTAATTTATAGAGTTAAAAGATTAATAAATAAAAAATTGTCATCTAAAAGTATAAGATGGAAGGGTAATCAATGGCATTCAAGGAATGTAACAAAAAATGCAATTAGAGCAGCAGAACAAATAGCTATGGAAAGTAAAAGTAACCCTAAGAAATTCTATTAATACATAAATAGTAAAAATTTGAACACAGAGCAGGTAGGCCCCTTAGAAATGTGCAGGGAAGGCTGGTTACAAGTGATAGGGAGGAAACAGAGGTATTGAACACTTTATTTCTCTTCTGTTTTTACAGGAAGAAACAATGGACTGGAGGAAAGCCAGTGTCTAACAGAGGTCAAGATTAGAAAGCCTAGAAAACCTAAACGCTATTAAATCTCCGGGACCAGATGGCTTACATCCAAGAGTCCTCAGAGGACTGCGTCAGGTTATAGCCAGACCATTGTAACTAATCTTTAAGGACACTTTAAGGATTGAAGGAAAGCAAATGTGGTACCAATATTTAAAAAAGGTTCAAGATGTATACCGGGTAACTACAGGCCAGCTAGCCTTACATCAATAATATGCAAAGTATTTGAGGGACTGGTCAGGGACCATATTCAAAAATTTGCATGTGATAACAGTATCATAAGTAATAACCAGTAGACATGTGCACTGCCAAAAAATTTGTTTCGTTTCGTTTTGTTTTAAATTCGGATATGTGTTATTTCGTTTTTCAGGATTCGGGTGTGAAAGTCAATTCGGATTCGGAATTCGGATTCGGACGAAATTCGGTAGCGTTAGTACGAACGTTCGTTTCGTTTTCTGTTCTTATTCGTTTCTTATTCGTTTCGTTCGTTTGCAGCAAAAGTGACATTTGAGGGGGAAAAAATATTTTTCTCCTTCTCTAATGTCACTTTGCTCCAACGAACGAAACGAATAAGAAACGAATAAGAACAGAAAACGAAACGAACGTTCGTACTAACGCTACCAAATTTCGGAAATGGAAATTCAGATTCGTTTGCATTCGTTATGTCTGTAATTCGGAATTCGGATACATCCGAATTTCCGAAAATTCGTCCGAATTTCGATTCGGAACGAAACGAATCGCACATGTCTAATAACCAGCATGGCTTTATGAAGAACCATTCTTATCAGAAAAACCTATTGATATTCTATAGGAACGGAGTTATAAGGTGGACAGAGGAATTGCAGTAGATTTAGTTTATCTGGACTTTGCAAAGGCATTTGATACAGTACCCCCACAAACTAAGGTCTATTGGGATTGAAGAAACTGTTTGCACATGGGTAGATCACACACTCAGCAATAGCATGCAATGCCAAGCTGCTGCTAACAAAGCAAGTAGAATACTAACTTGTAGTATTAAACAAAGGATTTATTCAAGGGATAGAATATAATGCTACCACTTTATAAAACACTGGCTCGGCCACATGTTGAGTAAAGGTTTTCTGTTTTGGTCACAAATCCTTATGAGGGATGTCCATGAGATGGAGAAAGTTCAGAAAATGGCAACTAAATTCATAAGGGGGATGGAGAGCCTGAGTTATGAAGATAGACTACGAAAATTCAATTTGTTCTCCATTGAGAAGAGACTCTTAAGAGAAGACATGATTGCAGTCATCAAAAGGGGACTGCAGTATTTGGAATAAACTGTTTAAACCCAGAACTTTGAGGAAGACATGAGGGCACAACAAGAAATTGGAGGGGATGCCAAATAATCGCACGTGGAAATGTGGAATTCTGTATTCTGTATCAGCAGAAAGCACTGACAGTTTCAAAAAACACTTGGATGAGCTCATCAGTTTACAGATTATACAGGGTTATTTGAAATGCTAGCAATACACACACACTATATATATATATATATATATACTGTATATTGAACCTGATGGACTTGTGTCTTTATGCAACCTCACCTACTATGTAACTATGTAAAGTTCACTAAATCACACACACACCCTAGAAAATGAACAGGTCGGTTTTCAGCAAAGTTTTACTGCCGATATAATCAGTAATTTTGTAGCAAAATCAATTTCTACTCAATTGCTCCACTCATCCCTAGTGTACATTCATTTTGCAAAATCAACCCCAAAGTCTCTTGGTCAGATTATTAGTATATAAGAGAAATTAATGCCAGATCAGCATCAGGAAGAATTTCCTAGCACAACCTACTGTACTTTGTGGACTGGTAAATCATTCAGAGTGTTTTCCATTAGTTATGACCCAGGTTTGGAGCCAAGAGACTGTGATAAATGGTGGCTTTGTGTTGGTTTCAAGAGTCACTTTTAGCTTCAGCATATATTTGTAATTATAGGAGCAGTATTATAAATAAAATGTTTTCATGCCAGGAAGAAATGGAGTTTTGTTCTGAGTATGTAGCAACCACCCCTGACACACTAGTATTCATAACAACTCAAAAATCAGACAAGCCAACATCGGCTTAGTGAAAATAAAAATGCAATAGCTTGCTCTGCACATAGTACATTCTTGCTAGTTGGGCTTTAATAAGACCTGTTTGTTCTCATGACCAACAATTACCATTTGCAAGGGAAAAGGATACAAGCACATGACATGCTGGGAGTGGGGAGGTCAGTTCACTTGTCTGGTCTCGAAACTCTACTTTGTCGTGTGTCTGCTCAATATCCTTTTTCATTTTTTTGACAACAGATTGGCGTGTTCCTCTCAAACAAACTAACGCAATACAGTCCTTTAAACTTGCTTCACAACTAGTTGATGCTGTAAAAGAAACAGGCAAGCCAGAGGCACAACTGTCTGCTGTATGTTGATCCAAAAGCAGGAGTGGAAATAAAAGAGCGTTTTGGCAACAGCTGTCAGGCAGGCTTGTCTTTGACAAATGGCCCTGCCACTATCATCATTGATTAGTAATGTTATGACATTTCCCTTCAAAAACACAGATGTGGCATGGCCAAGGAGCTAGGACACATCCTGGGCTGACCAACGAGATGGCTGCTCTGCATCTGTTAGGTCACTTATTAGGTAAACAAGTGAACCAGAACATAAAGATAAACTTATTGAATCATAAATAAACAACAAACATGTTTTTTTCTTTTAGAAAATATTCTTTTTGCATCTCAGTGCTGCTGATCTCTTTCGGCATCCGTATCCACATCCTGTCTACATTCATTCACTTCAGCGTTAGCTGCATGTTACTGTTCGGTGTTCCTGATGGTGACAACCGCAACTTGCCTGCGTATTGAATACCGGCGCAACTGCGTACAATCTCCAAGGGAAGCACATGTGACAGGCTGCCAATGCAGGAGCAGAATTGTTGGACAAGGATAAACGGTTGTTACCCTATAACATAGATTACCTGGACAAAGACCTTCATGATAGGATCATAAGATGTTATTTTAATGAAAGCTGCTTAATTAATAGGCTTAAAAAATTACTTTTAAAATTACATTAATTGTGTTCAAGATTATATAACATTTTAGCGATTAGGTTTCATGGTAATTAAATAGGGCACTTACTTTTGGGACAACACACATTAAACAAGACAGAACAGCTAATTTATACACAGCACAACACAAAGAAGATTCACTGTGTAATATATATTTATTAATTTTCAAACAGTAATCACGATTTATCACATATTACACAACTAACACACAATTTATAAAACAGCGCCAGCGGCTAAAGTCCAGGAAAGGAGACAATCTTCAATGATCGTGGAAACAGACGCTAACGAGGCAGCTCTCACTAGGTTTAGGGAAACCTCAGCACTGCAAAACAAAACACAGAGAGCACCTCCAACGCGTAACATTTTTTATTAAAACTAGATAAAAACAAGTGCAATGGTACTCACAGTAGTCGAGTTTAAACAGGCATGAAAAGGATCTTTACACGAGGGACTTAGCCAGCCGGCTGTACATCCTCCCTGATGGTTTACGTGTTTCTGAGGTTCTGATGAAGAAGGCGTGTCCTCAGAAACACGTAAACCATCAGGGAGGACGTACAGCCGGCTGGCTAAGTCCCTCGTGTAAAGATCATTTTCATGCCTGTTGAAACTCGACTTTTGTGAGTACCATTGCACTTGTTTTTATCTAGTTTTAGTAAAAGTTTTTACGCGATGGAGGCGCTTGTTTTGCACAACTAACACACATTCAACAATAATACAAAACAGAACAAATTAATACATTATTTCCATATATCCCTTATAAAATGCCTGATATCTATAACTTACAGGGTCATTCACAAAAGGGTGAAGAGTCTGGAGAAGGCAGCAGAAGCAAACACCCTAGGCTAAAACAGCCGACCCGGAAAAATTCTCCAATTCAGCTCACAAAAAAGATTCACATGTGTGCATTGTGCTGCACTACAATGCAAGATTGCAGCAGTGTGCTGCCTATTTGCATTGGAGTGCCATGCACTGTGGTACGTCCTGGTAATCTATAGTAAAATTCTTATTATGTATCACACTAGTGTGAATGGGCCTTTTGCTTTGTCACCCTAGGAAAAGGAAGTGTGTGTAGATACTCATCCTCAAGGAACACACAGACTGCACAACATGGATTTAAATCACCATGATTTATTTAACCATATAAAAGTGAACAATTGCCAAACATAATAACCAAGTTAACATACAAATAAGTAATCTGAATGACTGGATTGGAGAAGGGGTCTTTGGGTGCCCATAAGCCAAAATAAGGCCTCTACTAAAACCATGTCCCCAGCTGCACCCTCACTAGCCCGAGGACAGTTCTGGAGTTCACAGTTCACAGCTACCCAAGGGGCCGAGCCCCATGACAAATACCTACACTAACGGGGGAAGCACCATACAAGCTGATAGCCCCCCATTTTACAGACCCCCTAACCTGCCAACCTGTCATGACAAAACAACTATTCCAGCCGCCATCAACCTTAAAAATAGAGGAGGGTGGGCATGGAAACCCGTTTCCTCTGTTGACCTTCCAGAAAGGACTCCCATGAGCCCTTGCAGCTCCTTCCCATGCAGCTCCTCCCCAACACCTGACCCTCGACCTCCAATCAGGGACTATTCTTCCCCCCAGTCATGCAGCCCCTTCACTTATTATTTCCGGGTTTGTCTTTTTTTTTTTACATAACATGTGCAGCAACATACTTGGTTTTAGTGTTTTGTTTTACACTTAAATATAACGTCAAAGATTGTTTTTATATTCATATATACATTCCTTAATATAAATCAAGCTGTTACTACTAAAACTGCTAAATCAGGTTCCAACATATAGCTTATGTTTTTGCACACCTACACATTTTTTTTACTTATAAAATTGAAATGATAAAATTAAAAGAGGCTGAATAATCAATTTGTTTTTAGTTACTGAATATAAATCTCTTTCTATTTTAAGGAAATTCGTTATGCCATTCTGATTCTTTGAAGTTGTGACTTCGATATCTACTTGATGAATGCATTTTAATTCGGCACTTCTAAGAAAGTGTTCATTTTATGCTATGGCTCAGTTTATCCAACTGTCTACACTATATATATATATATATGTATATATGGTAGTTTATCACGCTACAGCAATGTGTTAAACAAGAGCAAAATTTGGTGTTAGTTTATATATTTAAATCAACATGTGTTTATTTATACTCCAGCCGGTTATAGATGTTTATTGACCACATAGCACAAGACACTTTTGAGAATGAAATATGGAATCATAAATCTACATAGGAATAAAAAAGACCTGGTTCAGCATATAATCTAACATGATGTGCCTATCACTTAGAAAAAAAAACCAAAAGCATACTGAGGCACTTTATCAAAGAGAATGCGTCATGAAAGCTGTAAACAAAATTATGATGAACTATTGGAACATTCCTTCATATGTGTTATTTTGCAAAAAAATTAACAGAAATAAAGAACATTGGAATGTTCTATTTAAAGCACAGCTACAAGCAACAAGTGAAACCTATCAGTGTACAGTGCTACTTATAAAATAAATCCAGCCAGGTTCGGCAGCCATTTTACATGGCTTCTGGGAGACAAGTCTTGGTTCTGTATAGTTCAAGCTCTGCAGCTTAGACTCCAACATGAATCAGGAAAACTGGCCTTCATCATCACATGGCTCAGAAGGTTGTAACCCCATAATGCATGACTACCAGTTATAAGGAGGCACAATAACAATGCCTGGATGAAAAACTGATGCCCTGGACATAATGTATATGTTGTGTCTCATGTACTCTTTCCAAAGCCCGATTTTAAATTCTGGATGAGTGAACCTTTAAATATCTCCTTGAAGAAATGCTTTGTGCCAATAGATGTATTGTTCATACTGGTGATGCTCATGAATATTTTATTCTTGCTTAAATAATAGGTAATGACACAACTACTGTATATACCTCTGCATATTATATATTTAGGAAAATGCTCATCAGGATTTCAAAGTGAGATTCCTGCCCTTAGAGACAAGTTCAAACTCTTTATAAATGTATAGATATGTCTTTTTTTAACCAGTTTTTTGTAGGCTTTAGGTTTCCCTAAAATCTCTTGGGGAGCCAGTGAATGAGAAATTTGCATTTGATTTCCAAGGTCCCACACTTACTGTTGAATTGTGCAAAAGGGTCCAACTGTGTGATTTATAGCATGTCCCACTATTTAACCCATATTATGGCCATCATACTATTCCATTTCCAGGTTTTAAATATTTTGGAAATAGTCACTGGAAATATAGCAAATAGTTTAATTCCTGTAGCATACTAATGTATATTTTTTACCTATTTTCTAGTATTAGTTCCCTTCTTATCTAACTTGTTGAGTCAGCAAGCTGAATTCTCAACTGATCCATGTAGCCTTGTCATGCCATTTCAGTGTGCTCCATACAAATGCAGATTACTTTATCTGAAGTTGGCTGCCTTTTTATAGTGGGCGTCAAGATATAACAGTCCTGTTTTGGCCAGAGTAGGACACAAAAAGACAACCTATACCTATGCATACTGTGTGCTCCACATGTTGTAATAAAGAACAAATCTTTTAGCGATCTATTTATCTTTTCTTTCACCAAACTTCATCCAAGATTCATGTGTGTAAATCCTGGGTGAAACCATTTATTAATAGACCCCTCCTTTATTATATTCAGTAGGCAGAAAAAGGGTTAGAACCTCTTTTGAATTTGTTATTTCTTTCTGTGTCCCTGTTCCAGTTTTCTGGGATGACTTCTTCTCACTTCCTCTGTGGTCAATCAGCAGGGTCATAGATACAAGTAAAAACCCAGCATATATACTAACCCTTCCCTATTCTTTTTGATGTTAGAAAAGTAGCCAATTAAAAGTTAAAATGAAAATAACCTTTTGTTATATTTACATTCAATCCAGGGTCCTTCCCCGCAATACCTCTTTTTTTGCCACAAGATGCCTACAACCTGATGGCCAGCATCATTCAACCCACATCATCTGGAAAGGAGAGTCACTCTGCTCTCTCCTCTTATCAACATGCTTCTTGCCAGCACATGAACTGATTGGTTCCTTGCACTGCTTCTTCCTCTCACACACAAAACCTGCTGTAAAGGGACTGCAACAAGCTGATACCATGTCACATTCAGGTACTTACATTGTTTGCAATAAAACATTACATTTAATGATGTATTAATGAATGTTGAGCTGCATAAATGTGTCTTTTGCTAGAATTTAGTTTTAAAGAAGAACTGTGGGAATTTTAAAAACGTTCCCTTGCAGTGGAGTTCCCCCCCCCCCACTATCCACCCCCCCCAATGCAAGGGTTAAGTGCTTGCTTTTCTCTGGGGTTTGGAATAAAGCAGATATACTCTCAGATACACTACCTGATCCTCAGTCCTGTGCTGGCCGGCGCTCACCTTTTTTCCCTCCACTCCGGCTGCGGAATGTCCCTCTGTGTCCTCACGTCAATTACGTCAACAGTCCTTAGACCACCAGAGACTGAGGCAATGTAGACTAGTCTAGCAACTTGGTGGGATCAAAGATCAGATGAGTATATCTGCTTTATTCCCTTAACTTAACCCTTGCAGTGCGGGGGTAGCCCCACTGCAAGGGTAACACAAATATTTGTTATTAAGCTAAAGGAATTAAACAATTTGCCACATTTCCAGTGACTATTTCCATGGAAAAATCTTTAAAACCTGGAAATGGAATAGTATGATGATCATAACTTGGGTTAAATTGTGGGACATGCTATAAATCACACAGTTGGACACTTTTGTGATACTCAGCAGTAAGTGTGTACATTTTTAAAGAGATTGTACTTGTTTTTATGGGCAAAGATCTCACTTTGAAATCCTGATTAATATTTCCCTGAATATATAATATGCCAAGGTTTATAGTTGTGTCATTACCTATTATCTAAGCAAGAATAACATATTCAAGAGCATCACCAGTATGAACAATACATCTATTGTCACACAGCATTTCTTCAAGGAGATATTTAAAGGTTCACTCATCCAGAATTGAAAATCAGGCTATGGAAAGAGTACAGGAGACACAACATATCTGTCCAGGGCTTCAGTTTTTCATCCAGGCATTGTTATGCCTCCTTATAACTGGTAGCAATGCATTATGGAGTTACCACCTTCTGAAGCTTGTGATGGCGAAAGACAGTTTTTCCCGATTCATATTGGAGTCTAAGCTGCAGAGCTTGAACTATACAGAACCAAGGACAAGAGGCTGATATGTCTCTATAGCAAGCAATAGCCCGCCATATGCTGAGCTATGGGTCACAGGAGGACATTAGTAAACGATCTCCTGTGACCCAAAAGAGAATTAAGGCCAAAAAAAGGTTTGACCATAGTTCTCTTTTAAACAAAAAAGCTATAATAATTCTGTTTACAGTGTTATAGATTTTTTTTTTTACTTAAGGGAAAATATTGTGAGGGGGATTTATCAAAACTGGAGCAGAGAAAATCTGGTGCAGCTGTGCATGTCAACCAATCAGCTTCTCTCTTTCATTTTCAAAGCGTAACTGAGAGCATGTGAGCAGTGTGAGGCTTTGTACGCATTGTTCAACAAAAAACTATTTTTCAATTGACTTCTGTTGAAGGTGCCAGCCCAAAAATTGGCAATCAGTTGCAGTCACTGTTCTGGTTTCCTATCCAGCTGTCAGATTACAATAGCCTGGCAGGAAGATTCAACCAACCATGCGCACATGGAGGAATAAAGAAACCCACAAATAAAAGCACATAGAGCAAGGGTAGGCAATCTTTGGCACTCCAGCTGTGGTGAAACTGCAAATCCCATCACAACTCTGGCTCTGGGAGTCATGCCTGTGGCTGTTAGTGGCTTGCAATGCCTCATGGGACTTGTAGTTCCACAACAGCTGGAGTGCCGAGGTTGCCTACTCCTTGCATAGCGTATAGCCAGTTTAGTACATGAGTATTTTCAGGGTGACCTGTAAGATGTCACAATATGAAAAGATTCTCCACAGAAAGCCAAAGATAACTTTCAGTGTAGAAAGTGATTCTAATAATTCCATTCATACATATGATGCTCAGCTGAGGTTTATGTACTTGGAAAGGTTACAGAAAAATAGCACCTCTGTCACACTCATTTACTACAGATCCTGATTAGTGTGTGTGATTTGGCTTCAATATCAGTCATGTGGTTTGATGGGAGATTGCACTCACAAGGCTTTACAGAAATCATGAATGTGTTTATTATATGAAAGGAAGAAACGCCGTCCATTCCCTTCTCAGTTTAGTTTTCCTTAAATAAAAGCTAGAAAGTAGGCTACAGAGGCCATCACATCAAGAATCTTACAGTACAAATTCCCTCAATGCGGATTACACTTCACTCAGGGCCGGATTTACCCTCAATGTGCCCCCCTCCCCACCAACACTCCCCCAATGGACAATGGCAACCAGATGGCGGGGGCGGCAGGGTTAATTAAAAAATATATATATTTATATATTGTTTCTTTTTTACTTTTTTATCACTTTCTTTTTTTTTTATTATTTTTACATTTTTATTTATCTTATCTTTTACTTTTTATTTTTTAATATTTTTTTATCTTGTTATGTTCTCTTTATTTATTTTTTAATCATTCTTTGCTTATTATTCTTTGCTTATTATTTTTTACTTTTTTTTATAATTTTTTAACTTAACTTTATTGCTATCACACAGCAGCTAACAACCCCCTGTGTGTGTGGTTCTCTTTTTTGAACCTGTCGCCTCCAATATAGGAGTTCTAGCACAGCACTGTGCTGGCTCTCCTGTGACAGCTGAGAGCGGAAGGCTACGAGTGCAGCTCTCCCCTCTCACTATACACGGAGCAGAGCGGAGAACCTTGCTCCCTGCTCTCCATCCTGAGGATCTCCGGCCGGCGAAGAGAGGTACACGGCAGGTGGAGGATGGAGGCAGCGAGGAAAGAGGTAGGCGTGGGGAGTGGCAGGGGAAGGATGGACCTGAAGGCTGTATACAGGTGATCTCGGCGACATCGCTGAGATCACTTGTACACAAACAAGTGGCTTTTCCCGCTCTACATTTAGCCCTTCTTGCCCAAAGCAGGGCTAAATGTATAAAACAACTTACCACCCAGCGACCGGAAGTGCATGTCCATCGGGAAATTCCACACCCCTGCCGCTCCTTTGCTCTCTGCCACCCCAAGGCCCGGTTTCGGTGGCTTACTGGCAAATCCGACCCTGGCATCACTACAATCCCAATTGTAGAAGTATTGTCACAATTTATTGGCGTTGCCCATAGGATGTACTTCTTCAATGCACAATGCACTGACACAATTATACTGCCCTGTGAATATGCCCTTGCCTCGCAACTCTCACAGAGCCGACCTTCTAAACTACAGCTCAACATCTGAAAAATGTAAATGTAACATTATCATTGCTTGCTGGAAGCAATGCATGATGGGATATTTAAAGGGTCATTCACAAAGCTACCAAAGGCAGCCGAGTGAATAACCGACCCGAAGTGAAGTGAGCCGAACGCTGTTTTTAAACTGTTCCCTATCAGCAAATAATGTGGAATTGTTCAAGAAACTTTTGGACGATTTCTTAAGGGACCGTAATATACAGGGGTACAGGTACTCCTAGAATGAGATCCTAATAGGTTGGACTTGATGGACTAATGTCTTTATTCAACCTCAAATACTATGTAACTATGTAACTATGTAACTTCAGGCTTGTACGGCTAATTTCAGCCGTACAGCGGCTGAAATCAGCAACATTGGCTTGCTTCGGCTGGCTTTGGTTCGTGCTCAGCATGTTCGGCTGAGCCGAAGTGCAGAAGGAGTTCAACTCAGACGATCCAACATCTGGATCAGCTGAGCCGAACCTCCGGCAGGCTACTCACTGCTGTTCGGCCTATTCTCATAGGGGCCGAACGGCAGTGAGTGAATAGCCGAGCGGCATTCGGCTCGGCTATTCTCCGTGGTACCTCCGTGGTACCGAGCGGAATAGCAAATCAGTGCAAAAAGTAGAAGAAAAAAAAAGAAAAGAAAAACAAATGTAAAAAAGGTAAATAAATGATAAAACTTAAAAAATAAATAAAGATTTCCAAAAAAAAAAGACAAAAAGTTTAAAAAAAAGTTAAAAATAAAGATCATTGAAAAAAGAAGAATCAATTGGGCGGAGCAAGCAGTGACAGCTAGCTCCACCCAACTGTTTCCTATTGGTCGGGTCTCCTAGCAGGTCCCGGCTAATGAACAACAACTTGGCGGAGCCGGCCGTGATCTGGCCAGTTGCAATGACATATCTGTCTTTGCAACAGGCCGGAGCCAGCCGTGAGGTCACGGCTGGCTCCGCCAAGTTGTCATTGTGTAATGATAGTTAAGCGTCCCCATCCTGGGGAACCTGGGGACCAGCTGTAAGTTGCAAGGCTTTCGGCCGGCTGTTCGGCCCAATTCAGATTACACCCCGGCTCATCAGAACCAAAGCATATGCCTTCGGCTTGACTGAGCCGCTCAGCCAACTTCTGGAGCTGTACGGGCTATAGTGAATCGACTCAACCGAAGCGCTCTGTCACCCGAAGCTAGCCGAAGGATCAGCCAGAGCCAGAGCTAGCTTTGTGAATAACCCTCTTAGTCTTGAGAAGTCGAGATTGCATCATATCAAGCAGCAGGGAAAGAGACGTAAAGCACACTGGGAATCCAGGAAGATGGTAAAAGTGATGAGCAGACATTGCATTATCAAAAACACTTCTAGTATGTATTCCTATTACAGTGCTGATGTTATAACAGGAGAGTGTATGCTGGGATTTTACAACTCCTTTAAGTCTCCACAGTCAGAGGTATTTGTTCAGTACAGACTGTGTAGGGATTATACTGTAAAGAAACTTCGGTGACATAGCTCCCTCGCCTGGATTGTTCACAAATAGCACTTGTATGAAATGAAAAGTAATCTGCAGGAACAATGTCATTCTGGTATGCTTCTCATGCTTCTTGGGTTTTCCCTTGCATATAGCATTTATTTTTGTGGATGCTGAATTTTTGACTTGAACACCACGTTTTCCTCACCACATTGACTGAAGTTCATCTTTTCTCCCATGAGACAGTAGTAAGCTCCTTTTTATTATCACATTTTCCTTGTATGTATTTCTGTGTTTTTATTCCTTCCTCAATGCTTAATTTTTTTTCTTTAACATATATTTTTTTGCTTTTGAACAAAATAATTGCTGTAAGGTGCATTAGGTTGCATGAAGCTTGCACAATAGAAGGGATAATGCTTTAATGTATGGGTGTCTTTAACTGGGATTTATGGTAAGTCTAATTAATATAACACCAACAATGTGCATGGTACAGTGACCCACAACAATCAAAAATATTTCTTTAATTAAACCTATGTGCAGCTATAGGAGCTGTCAATGCTGATTACCTAATGTGCCGTTTTCAGCTTCACTATCTAGTCCTTGACTAGGGAATAGTGAATTATTTCATTGACTTTAAACAGGATGGGAACGTAGACATTGCATGCTTGTTCCAGGTTACTGACTGACGAGGGGACAAAGTCAGGATCAGGATGCCTGCACTTTCCAAATTAAAGAAATGGCAGCTTCCGTATTTTTCAGCTCACAAGCCCGATTTGACCACAGCAAGCTAAATCTGATTGGTTGCTGTAGAATACTGCCCTTTTAATGTTGTTTGAAAAAAACTATATAGAACATGTGACAGTGGCTATTAATCGCCCAATCCGAGCCCTTTAATGAGTGCGTGATGATTAGGCTATGTAAGGGTTTTACATAGCAGACGACAAGACCCTAGGCTAATCTAAATGGTGGTACCCTTTGTATAGGCTATGTCTCTTTCGTCATGTGGTTATTGTAGTTAAAACTAATGCTAAAATGTGCTATTGCAGAAAGCATGCTGTCTAATTTATATAGGAATACTTTTTAACTGTACATACCACCAAAATAAGAGAAAGGAAAGATGGTTTCATGTTCCCTGAACTAAAAAGAGTCTTGTAACTCCTTTTAACCTCCCCTGTGCCCATCAGCACCATTTTGGTAAATACAGCCCTGGCAGAAGATAATAAGTACTTCTGAGTGTCTAATGGGCTTGTTAGAGCACACAGAGCTTTTCCAACTTGCTGAAAAATCTCAATCTCCCAGTTCTCTTTTCTATAGGCAAAATGCAAACTCGACATGGGCCACGTTTAGCTTCTGACCAAGTTGAATGGAAGATAAAGTTTGGACCTGATCAAGGGTAGGCACGTATGTCATGTTGTTCTTGGGTTGACAGCTGCCCTTCCATGTCAGGCCAGCAGTACAGCAATTAGGTTGTTGGCACTGTGGACAAAAGACAAATATTTTCATGCAATAGAGTTAGAAATAATTAAAAATAGACATATTCATTTTTGGATATCTCACAGAATAAAATGAACTTATATTTTTACATCACCCAAGAGTCCTTTGGTGGCCATGGATGTCCCCCTGTCTGCAGTCAATCTACAACAGTCAGAAGCTGTAATAGGTTGTAGATAACAGAAAGCACAGTAATTAGGCTTGTGACCTCTCATTAGGTGTCAGTTGCAATGTGTTATGTAATTTTCCTATTATTGCTACCCAATTTAAAATGTGAAGGACTTCCAAATTAATTTTAGTTCTACCACTTTAATATTTATGAATCCTTTTGCAGCCCCATGAATAATAAGCTGTGTGCAGCTACGATCCACCTTTTACATCAGGTTTAGGATATCTGTGTAAGAGCTCTCGCTGTGTTTTCATAACATTTTAGGTGTGTCAGTGCAGAGCCAGCTGCTGCATGCAGTATGGATTTGCAGTGATCACTGTAGCGCTCTTGACAGCCAGTCCTGGGTCTCCCCACTCACCAGGCCCTAGGCAGATGCTTAGCTTGCCTTGGCTTGCAATTACAAGGACCACCTTTAAAGCCATGTGAATGCTTATTGTTCTTATTAGCTCTATCATATTTTGTACTGCAGTATGATACCATTGAATCATATCTTTACCCTGTACTTATATTATACAACATTTAATGAAACATTTTACACAATACCCAGATCCATTCTCATTACTTACCAGGAATCCTATACTCACATAAGTGGCGCAGGAACTGGGAAAGTTGAGACTTCAATATTGGAAAAAAGAAAATAGCACTGCGCTTCCAACTCAAAAATTATATTCCTAAAATGTGAAAAAAAAATATTATGAAATGTGAAATTGTCACAAAGTGATAAACAATTTGGTGTCATACACAACACCTGTGTTGCACAATGCCTGTGCTAATGATAATAAGAAAAAGCTCTAGGTCTAATGGTCTAGACACTATAAACCATAATAAACATAGGAAAAAAAATGTGCTAGTACATCTCATAAAATGTGTACATATAGAAAATCCTGTGTTAAATCTCACAAGTGATGTACAACTTGTACATAAACATAGGAAAAAAACGTGTACATCACTTGTGAGATTTAACACAGGATTTTCTATATGTACACACTGCACCTACCAAAAGTGGTCCAAGGGATGAAAACCGGTGAACCGCTGACAGGGTCATGGGCGACCAAGGCTCACCGATGCACATATGGAACGAAGGAGGCCTCACCTCGCAGCTTGCAGGACTTAAAGGATCTGCTACTGACAGCTAGGTACCACAGCATACCTTCAGAGGTCTAGTGCAGACCATGCCTCAGCAGGTCAGGGCTGTTTTGGTGGCAAAAGGGAAACCTACTCAATATTAAGCGGGTGGTCATAATGTTATGGCTGATCGGTGTATGTTTTTCACCTATGTATAACTGTTCACCTGGAGTTCAGCTTTAAAATGTATGGTATACTAGTTTGATTCCCATTATTTTGAGTTATGTGAATTTCAGTGATAGTTTTTGAACTTCATGCTCTTCCGGGAATAAAACCACACAGCAGAATAGTCAAAACAGAAAAATGGTTAACCAGATGAAATTTGCTACTAAGAAATCTCAGGCATGGACTGTGCACTCATGAATAATCATTTTAATGTCAGTATTTTTCAGTACAACCCTTTAGATTCCTTTTACATCATATATTGGAGCACACCATGATTAACCCAGAAAACTAACCACATTAATATTAATTCTCAGTATGAAACTGTCACTTTACCGAAAAGCATTTTCTTAGCGATAGAATTATTTGACCCAATGTAAACTGCACTATTTGCAGAATACAATTATATACGTTGTTTTTTTTTTCTATATTACATTCATATATCCTGTAGAGACATTTGTGAGTGATATAATTTAATAGGCCAACAAGCAATCTTCAGAGATGTATAAGAGTGGGGCTTTTGAAGCTCCAGCATTCTGATTAATCAGGATACAGAACTCAAATGAGAGGCCCTTGAGATTTCAAAGCCCGTATACAGTTCAGTTCTGTTATACCTGTGAGGAATTCTCTAGGTGGTCTATTAAAAGGCATTGCATCATAACCTAGAAAATACATTAACCCACTCAGGTTAAAACATGCAAATTAAAACAGCCATATCAATATACGTTTCAGCCTGTATTTATTAAAGTGCATTTCTACCTTTTGGGTGAAAAATTAAGTTACTGTCTCCCCTATGTAATAATTTTTCTGTATTTAGCCATTCCTCCCAACTGTCCATTAGGAACCAAATCCCTCTGTCCCTCTTTCTTCCTCAGTTGTCCCTCTGTTTGCTCTGATGTGCAGATATCTATGAAAAGGTTCTAATTCAAGTGGACCTTTACCCCTTACTTCAGGTTATCTCCAGTTTGTGCATGAATGGGAAGCCTCTGTACTGGGTGCTTTTGAGGCTGCAGAAAAAGAGATTGAGAACACTGTGTCTGTGAGAAATGGGTGTGGCCACTGAGTGGTGTGGTTACTGAGGGGTGTGGTCACTGAGGGGCACTGTGAAACTTTCTTGCACAGAGCGCCTTAAGGCCTAAGGCCAGCCCTGCATGAAATATTCCCTCAGTTCATATTCCAAACAAAGTGGAAGTCCCACACATTACAGATGGAAATACACTGCTAGCCAAAAAAAAGTCACATACTATAATACAATATTTAATTGGACCACCTTTAGCTTTGATTACGGCATGCATTCATTTTGCAATTGTTTTGACAAGCTTATGCAATGTCACAACATTTATTTCCATCCAGAGTTGCATTACCTTTTCACCAAGATCTTGTAGTGATGATGGGAGAGTCAGACCACTGAGAAAAGTATTCTCCAGCACATCCCAAAGATTCTCAATGGGGTTAAGGTTTGGACTCTGTGGTGGCCAATCCATGTTTGAAAGTGATGTCTCATGCTCCCTGAACCACTATTTCACAATTTGAGACCAATGAATCCTGGCATTGTCATCTTGGAATATGATGAAAAACCTGACTATTTAGTACATTCCGGTAGGCAGCTGACCTCATTTTTGGACACATAGCATTGCTGAACCTAGACCTGACCAACTGAAGCAACCCCAGAACATAACACTGTAACCAAAGGCTTGTACAGTAGGCACTAGGCATGATGGGAGCATCACTACATCTGCCTCCCTTTTTATTAGGATGCGCCCATCACACTGGAACAGGGAAAATCTGGACACATCAGATCACATAACCTTTTTCCATTGTACCAGAGTCCTATCTTTTTGCTCCCTAGCAAATTGAAGCCTTTCTTTCCAATTAGCCTCTCTAATGATGGTTTTCTTAACATGGCACTAAACTTTTGTTCCCCATGGTCCCTCTGTGTGTTGAACAGTAGCCACCACTCCTAGCTCACTCCCGTCATGGACTACAATCTCACCTTTAGTTAGCTCATTTGTATTGAAGTTATAGTCTATCATGGGAGCGAGCTTGGAGTGGTGGCTACTTTACGGCACACAAAGGGACATGGGGAACACAAGTAGCCATCGTCCAGAAGGAAGGACAGTGTCAGCACAAATTGAGAGGTGATTTGAAGACATACAGCCGAGTGATACACAAATAAGATACATTTATGTTAATAGCCAGGGTTCCTGAATACATTTTTAAGATCTAACCACTGAGTTTAGTGTCATTTTAAGGCTACACAACAGTTTTTTTCCTGTTTTTGCTTAAGACTTGCTTCTGTTGGCCTGCACATTGACTTCTAAAGCAGTTGAGGCACAGATAAATAGAGTATATGCTTTGTTTACTGAAACACAAAACAAAGCTAAGAAAATGTAGCAGTAAGCCGAAGTTTACACTTCTACATAAGAGTCGCATCAAACACCAAATTATAATCTCTTCTAAATTGCTTCAAAAATTGACATCATAAGCAAAACAAAAAGGCACATGTACAGTAACCCTTACTATGAAAGTCTAAATAACTGTAAGAGTCCGTCATCCTCGAGGCATGCATCTATAAATAAAAAAGAAAAATATTTCTGCACAGGAAACTGCCACTTGATCTGTATAGACATTCTCCTTCCCTGGCTGTGCTCTTTAAATGAGTCATCAGTGAGGGAAACAGAGGTGGGTGTTCAGTTATACTAGTTGGCCTGCTCTGCAATAAATGTTCTGAGAGTATACTGGGACTAAATAAAATCAGATGCGCAAATGGCATTTATTACAATGCATAAGGTCATTGTCAGGCAACAATATATTACAACTTACATCTGAGACACCACTGATATACGCAGTAGAGGAATCCACAGTTACTGCACTAAAGACTTTATACAGTTCATTTCAATTTGCTATCATTTTTAAAGATTTCAGCACCCCTTAGAGGAAAAGTGAACAGTGACAGGTTGGATTCTGCAGTAAGATTTGGATATATTTCTGTGTACTGTATAACACCTGAGAGATTAAACAAACTTGTTTTTTCACTTCAAACTTACTATGAAAAGTTTTAAGGGGATTTTCATTTTTCATCCAGTTCTTTACTCCCTTTATAGCAAAAGTAAGAAGTCCACACCTCTAGCAACACCAACACAAAGAACTGGAATTCTAGACTTTACCTATAGGTCTACCTTATTATACTGTAAGTCTAGTTTTTTGGGTTCATTTTGTCTTAAATAATGGTTTTCGGATAACCTATTGTTTAATTCTCTGTTCCATTGTACGATAAAGCTGAAGTTGTGGGAGAGGGTATGCCTTCATCGGCCCCAACTTTAAAGAGACCCTGTCTCCAACGTAAAAAATGGAGGTAAAAGCACAGGAAAAATCAAGTATTTTTTAAAAGCTTACTTGCAGTGTTTTTCCTTTCCAGAAACTATTTTTTGTTCACTTGCAATGTGGCTTTAAACTTGCTAGAGAATTGGACCACTCCAGAAGGAGTTGATTCCCTTGCACAGCCACAGTTCCTGTTCCTGCCATGTCATAGACCTCTCCTCTTCTCTTAGGGGTCTATTCACGGAGCTGCCGAGGGATCTGGCCGTAGCTTCGGCCGATCCTTCGGCTAGCTTCGGCCCCAGGACCCCTTCGGTTCAGTAGAACCGAGGGGGTGCTGTACGGGCTATTCACAATAGCCCGTACAGCTCCCGATCATAGTGTCTAATTACTGAATTACTGTCTGTGCTGGCAGTTTCTCCGCCCTTCACAATGTAGCTGCTGGGTAAGCAATGGGGAATACCATAGAGTGTCACTTAAGTGACAGCCCTTAGTGTGCTGTTACTGCTGACAGTGTATACAAGATGGCAGCCACCAGCAGGATGTCAACACAAAGGAGAATGTCACAGGTAAAAAAACTTGCTTTAAATACATTAAATGCACATATAATCTTATATGACAATTGTTAAAATGAATGGTCTGGCAACAGGGTCTCATTAAAGATTACCTAGAAAATTTCCATTAAAAGTAGACTTTTACCCCTTTGCACTAACAATCACATCAGCATGCAGCTCTGCATGCTGATATGAAATCATCTTAGGCCTCGTTCACATCTGAACGTTTTGTAGCGCGTTCTACGCTCGACGGACGCTCTACAAAACGCTCAAACATCTAAATCCCATTGTATTCAATGGGTCTGGTTCACACCTTGGCGTATTTCAGCCCGTCCCTAACGCGCTACAAAACGGCCCACGCCTGAAAAGGTACATGTACTACTTTGGGCCATTTTTGTTGCGCGTTTCCATTGGGATACAGCCAAGTAGCCCTCGGAAACGCGCGTTTGTGGCGCGATTTTTTTACCGCGAATCGCGGTAAAAAACCTGCGCGCCAATAGCGTGACAGACGCGCATATGCAATACACCTAGGTGTGAACCAGGCCTTACATGTATTAGTTAAACAAAAATTTTCTGCTTTTACTTACAATTATTGCTTTTCCTCTTCTTGGCTGTGAGGCACCGGTGATGTAGTCCTTGCTTCACAGATACATCCTGGGAAGGCTACATCACCAGTGCCTTCCTGGACATGATCATCTGTAAACTGCAACATTTTGCAAGATCTCAAGGGGAAAGGCACTTCTTTACCCTTCAGCTAATGTGCACTGTTTCATGTTCCAGGAGGCCGACCCAGAGTTCCAGGAAGTAGGAGATGGATTAATCTGTCCTTAGTGGAAATAGCTACCATGAGAAGAATGTGGTGGAAAAGAAAAACTAAGGTATGCAAAGAATAAAAAGCCTCTAATATCTATACGTATCTGTAGATTGCCATTACTAAACATTTCCAAAGCAGCATTTGTTGCTATTTTTAAGATAAGGGTAATCTTCCTCTTTAACACCCCTAGCACCCCAAGCATAGTTGCATAAATATAACAGATAGGCCCAAATATTTGTAACCGCAGAAGCAAATTTTCTTTGATCCTCAAGTTCTGGGACCAATATGTCACCTTCAAAATTTTGGTGGCCCAAAATTCAACAACTCCTCCCCCCTCCCCCCATGACAAGCACAGAAACCTATGTTCAAATCACTTTCCCTCCGAGGTTTGTTGAATTCAACTTTAAAACAGAATGTTTTTTAACAGACCTAATTAATGCAAATATCAATGGCAATGTGCAAGCAGTAGTTACCTACAGCAACTGATCATATTTAAAACATAAAGGGGCCTTTTACATTGGGAGCAGTGATTTTGCCTTATTGAATATCTAAATCTGAACATCTGAACTGTTTGCCATTATACAAGGGTTCACAAACAGGTGGATCTGTAGGTTATTTCTAGATCTCTGTTCTACGGTCCCCAATGAAAGCAATGCAAAGACTTTATTCTAGCCTTGAAATCACCTTTAATTCACAAAGATATGTGAATCTGGTAGACATTTGGCATTACCTAAATGTACCTTCTAAAACTCATATACATATGCATCCCCATATGTTCAATGACAAGAAATGTATATTTGCAACTTAGACAT
Organism: Nanorana parkeri; assembly: GCF_000935625.1. NCBI lineage: Eukaryota > Metazoa > Chordata > Amphibia > Anura > Dicroglossidae > Nanorana > Nanorana parkeri. Next base: position 5,626,660 of record NW_017306272.1, read on the forward strand.
CAATGGCCTCTGTTTCACTTGTAATTTACTGAAAAAAAGATTATTTGAACATTTCCAACCCAGCTTCCAATACAAAAAAGTAATAAAAAGATGCCTGCTGGTAGCCATAAAAAGCATGATTGATGCCCAATTCTGCCACAATCAGAGATATTGTAAACCAGTCAGTATCTAATGTCTTTAGGGACCTTAAATGGAATGCATGACATGTTTTGTAGTGATAATACACAGTACTTTGAGTCAATATTGCAGTGATTATTGTAAAGTGATTTTCTTTTGTTACTCACAGTTCTACAAATTTGACCATCTATATTTTTCTTATTGTATTAAATAAGGCAATTTGTAGATTAGCCACTAGAGGGACCACTCTGTGCAATTACATGGGGAGAGCATTCTTTTGGGTGTGCGGACTTGCTTTGTGAGAAGAAACAATAACACACAACCATTGTGTAGCACTGCAGAGCAGGAAGCAGGAAATTCCCATGTACATATTTATATAATCCTAAATTATAAACATTATTAAGGTTTGAAAAATATTAACACACATATTGATACGATGTTGTATAACAAGCTGATCACCTTTACATGTTTATTTAAAACCATTTGAAAAACGATATCATCCTTCAAATGAATACCTGTGCTGAATATCAGTTCAGTCATGACAAAATGACAAAGTCTCAGGGCACACTTCTGTTATAATTCACCAGATGACAGATATACAGCCCATTATTCATAATTCTGTAAAGCCATAAAACAAAATTGCAGTACATCTCATTGTCTGTCCTGCAGTTGGTGTAATTTATTAATCAGGAAAAAAAAGGCATATGATGCAAATTGAAACCCACTGCTAATAGGAGTGGATTCATTTGATATGATACGTCACTTTACATATGCATTGACGGTAATGCTGCTCAGAAGGCTGAATGCTGACACCGAAGTGTGTTTATTGAGTTTCCCTACGCATACTTACTGCCAAGGGCAACATATGATTCTGTGTTCTATGCAGTAAAATGAGAAATGCCAGTGTAAGCTACTCTATACGTAATATGAAATGCAATGGAGAGATTGAAGAAGGAAGGAAGGAAAAACATAAGAGAAGGAAAAAAGAAGAGAGAGGGAAGGATGTGAAGGAGGAGCAAAGAAAGGAAGGGAGGGAAAAAGGAACATGAGGAGGGAACTGAAGAGAGGGAGCAAGGAACGAATGAAAGGAGGATGGAAGGGGGGGAGGGAAAGAAGAAAAAAAAGAAAGGTTGATTTACTAAAGTCAAACACGCTGTTCACTTTGAAAAATGAACTTTTACTTTGCATTGGAATTTTCCCTTGGCTTAGTGAATGAAGTGAAGGTCTGCTGACTGCTATCATACCATCATACAATCATGTGCAAGCAATATCAGTTTTTATGTTTCCTTGCAAGCGATTGTGTATTCCTTCCTTGAATTTTTACCACATTCACTAAGCTCCAGGAAATTTCCTGGAGCCCATTTGCCTTTAGTAAATCAGCCACACATGTCCATTGTTCTTTTTTTTTTTTTTAGTTCTTTTTGTACTTTTTTAACAATTGTTTAAAAAAAAAGCCACTTAAAATGTCAATACAGAAAGGGTGCAGGTGTGATGAGGCTGTGTGAAAAAGATAGAAAAGCTCGGGCTGTTTGCCCTCCAGAGTCACTTATAACATAGGCAGCTGATTTTTCTTGGCATGCCATGGCCCAACCTAAAAAGATTAATAGACCGCATGATAGGTAGGTATATGGTAACATGTCAATCACAACAGCATCGTTACTGCAAATGTTAGCATGCCACTTATATAACAATAGTAATACATTGAAGAAGCATTTTTATTTTAGACATATTCCCAGTGGATGTTTTTTATATGCATCATGAGTTACTGTTACCTCTCCTTAGTTATAACTGTGTTTGCAAAGATGCATAAACAGTTCACAAAGGTCTCAGTGTACAAGTCATTTCTCCAGCTAGAAGGAGCTGAGGCTACAAATTAAGCCTCTGTTTACAGCGGCAGCTTCAAAAGCCCCAGCAGAATTTGCATGCAATTAATGTTATCCTATTCTCAACAGCAACTCAATGGTTTGCAGAACATGCCATATGTTTGTCAGTTTGCCAATGAATCAAGATGTTTTGCTGCCTTCAGAGTCTAAATAATTAATGGTAATGTCTAAAACCTAACCCAAGGTTCAGGACTGAGAAACAAAATTGGATGGTTTCTTGTGATGCTCAACATCATCAAGAGGATCCAACAATTTATGTCAAAAATTGGACATTTTAATGACTTCCTTCCTCCCCTAATTAAATACTTATTTAGTCGTCTGCAGTATACAAATGATAGCTTGTCTGTAGCTTTACTTTGATTGTGCACCTCATGTTTTCATTTACTTTAATCTTAGCTCAGCTGGATTTTTGCGATTTTTTCTTTGTTTCTGCTGCTTTTTTCTTTGTCACTTTTCATATAGTTCGTTTGTCTTTAGACTTTCCACTATCATTATAAAGTTGAACTTACTTTATTTGATGCTAAGCAGAATTTAAGCTGAGTCACAAGGCAAATAAGTCTGTCATCAATTAAATTATCGTATCCCTTTATTTTGTACACATATTGTTCCCCTTTAATTTTTTTAAACATTTAGCGAAGGAATAACACTAATGGATTATGTTGTATAGGACTGTGTTATGAACATTAGATGATGCCACTAAATGATTCATATTACACACCAGGGGCTCTTAAAGCAGAACCCTAATCAAAAATAACGGGATAAAAATGAATAGCCCATTAAAAAATAAAACAACAAAATCAGCTTTTTGTTGCAATATTCAGCATTGGAATGCATTTCCTATGCAGTACTTTTTTTGCCACTAGATGTCTTCACTCTGATAACCAGCATTATATAACCCACTTCCTTTGAGCCCAGGTTGTCCTTGTCTCACCCCAGCCTGTTACTGGGCAGTGAAAGGAGATATAGCACAGTGATCAACTCATCTCTCTGTGATTCTACTTTCTTTCCTATCTCTCACAAACATATACTACACAAAGCTGAAACCAGGTCAAATTCAGTTACGCCGCTTGCATGTAAAAATACATTTAGTGATGCATTAATGACTGCAGAGCTGCAATAATGTTTGTCTTTTATATCTGCCTAGAGTAGAGATCAGCTTTAACCTTTTTAGAAGAATAAACCCTCAATGGATCAATTAATTGCTCAATATGTCCTGATACCCCATTTCCAAAACTGTTGTAATCATCATAATCATTACCACTACTATAAGGTACCAGTATGACATTAAAATATATCAATAACTTGATTTTACTTTATGGATAGTTAGGAACACAACAGCTAAAATAAAAATCATAAAGATTTTATAATATTTTTGTATATAACAATTTCAAATCACGAATACCCAAGCTAGTAAAGTTAAAACTGGTGACAGCTTTGCTTTTATTTTTATACAATGATAGCATGGAATACAGGGACAGTCACTGACAATGTTACCTTCAGATAAATATTTTTTAAGTTTTTTCTTTTTAATTATTTAGAGATCCAGCCTCATACCCCCATTATCTGATACCCATGCTCCAAGTAATATGGATCCCACCAGTCAATAACTCCTGTAATATAGGTTTCATGAAATCTAGATAAAGAATGTCCTAATTTCTTCAGGTTTGTCAAGCTTGCCATGAAGAGTATCTCTAGCCAAAAATGTTTACTTTTAGGTTTTGGATAGAGTAGAGAACACCTAATATACCTGTCAGGTTATTAATGCTGCCCACACCCCCTATGGGGAGATTAACCTCCTAGCTTTGTCTTACTGGCTTTTGTCACTGGGATAGTAAAGTGACGATAAGGTTCAAAATGTTACAGTTGTCACGTGAACAGGAGCCAAGGAACACCCATTCCAATGATAACTGACTAAATAGGGGTTTCCTCCTACTTTCAAGAGATTAACACTCACTTCCTGTTCTGTCTCCAGAATAGGCAGAGAATGGATATATCCCTAATGTGATGCAGGCACCAAAAACATTTAGCAGGGGTTAGAAATATTCTCTACTCTATCCAAAATTAAAGAAAGGAGTGTTGGCTGGAGAAAGTTGTATATTGCTCCTGTAATGTTTGCTAAAACTATAGCAGATATTTATAAAAACATCTCAGAATAAGAACTCTTTACTAAAAATATGCACGATTGCTAATCACTTAAGACAAACTTCTAAAGCTTTTGTGTAGCAAGCACTCTCTAATTCTATTACCTACCATCACTGATCATGCCCACGTCCCTGTTTCCAAATGCACCTGTATCCCTGGTAAAAATTCTGATACATTTGGGTATCAGGCACACTAGCACCCTCTCTTGCACTCCCCTTTACACAGTGTAGTGCTTGATGCCCATCAGGTGCAAGCAAATGGAGGTGTGAGTATCAACAATCAAGTATGATCATTGATCAATAAATGGAAGCAACTTAGAGGGAAGAGTGGAGAATGATGCAACAGACTATAGCAGCCTTTCTCAACCAGAGTGCCTTGAAATTTTGACCACCACCATGGAAACGAATGACACTAATCCAGTAATGGTGGGATCAATTCAAAAAAGCTCTCCTCAGTCCAGGCCTGCTTTGCCTCTCACCTACTGCCATTCTGCCACAGCTGCTGCTCCTGATATTAAAGGGAGTGCTCTGATGTGAAATGGGAGCTCCTGATGTAAAGGAAGGGCTTCTGAAGTGAAGGGGAGGCTTTTGATGTGAAGAGGGCTCCTGATAAAGAGGAGCTTCTGATTTGTAAGGAGGGGATTTCTGGTATGAAGGGAGGGCTCCTGATTTGAAGAGGGGACTTCGATGTCATGGGAGAACCTCATCTTTTTGTGTGTTTTTGTGTGGGTGAAAAATCCATACCAGACCCTTATCTGAGATACGGGTCTGATAGGGATTTTGGAGAGACAACACTTTTTTTACATTTATGTTTCTTTACATTTTAGACTGGGGTACCTCAAGATTTTGCATGTTTTTTAGGGTGCTGTGACTGAAAAAAGTTTGAGAAACATTGAACCAAAGTGGTAATGGTAATTGAAGAGACAGTATAGAGTAGAGTGTCTACTTCATAGAGATATTTTCCTTTTATATGAAACTTGTGCATTAAATAGCAAAACTGTAAAAACTAAATAAATAAATACATAAAACCTTAATTTCACATTTTTAATATTATGTGTTTTCGAAAGAAAGCCCAGTTTAAAAATAAATTTGCCATGCACAGAAATTGCATAGCATTAGAATATTTTCCCATTATCCCTTCAAATAGGCAGATTACTTCAAATAAGCCTTTGGTCTACAATTTTACTAAGTAGGGTAGCTGTATTTCTTTACAGATGAATGTGCAGAAGGTCCCATTGGCATTGTTGAGCTAGACTACAATTTTAACAGATTAAGACAAAATCACTAATCGTTGAGACATAAGCAGTTTGCATAGTAATTAATGCACTTATTAATGTTGCTATCAGTATGCCCTGATGGTGCACTTTGTTTTTATAGACCTTCTATAAGATCAGTGTAATGTATAAGTCATTGTTATTCTCATTTCTTGCATGTGAGCATTCTGTGTTCATGCCACACTTAAGATGAGTTCTTTGCAGAACAGAATGAATAGTGCAATGTATGTCAGGATCTCAGATTTGCACATTCTTGCATTTCTATCTGTATGCCCACTGCTCAGATTTGTTAAAGATTTGAATGATTAAACACATTTTATCAAATGCTTTTATTCTTCAGTTTCAACACCAGTTGCAGTGACTGTCTGTTTTCTGCACTTGATCATCACCAGTCACTTCTCTATATTCTGCATGTGTCCCATTCACAACGCTGGTGTGATGTGCAGTACAGACTTGCTGCATTTTCCTGCCGCACACTGGATGGCACCGGAGATGACCATGCTGCAGCGCAGCACACCACACTTCTATGCGCCGACCTGAATGGACTTTCTACTGCCAATATAGTTATCAAAAGGTTTAAAAACGGAAGGCTCCACTACACACTGCTGCCACCCAGCAGACGCCAGCCACATGCTAAGAGTGGCATTCAGCAGCATGGCCAGTAGAAAAGGTAAGTATTTACATTCTTCTTTACAGGTATAGCTTTATTTAAAAAAATATGTTCTATGACAGAATGGCTTTAAAGCATTCCATGATAGTATTTGATGTTGATGTGTCTTTCCATCTCTCCTTCTGTCTTTTTTCCTTTCTATTCTCTCTATATTTATATAAATGGTTAATCTTTTTTTTTATAGAAAAAAAACAAATAATCGCCTTGTAACAAATCAAATATGCTACAGTTTGACTGATTGTTAACCTTTTACTTATTTATTAAAATAAAATTTAAGAAAAAAAAATGTGTTGACTACTGAATTCTGTTTTTCAAACAAGAACAGATTTTGGATGGCCGATGGCTGGCGTGATGGCCCAGCATGAGGTTTCTCATGTATACAGCATGGGGCTGAATCTCTTCCAGCACAGCATTTTCACAGATGGTTTGGTATTAATGCCTCTCACACTTCTATACTTCTGAATTACAAGCTCAGCTGAAACAGGCTATGGAACTTGATGATCAGCTACTTCATTCTGCATACATTATTATAGAAAGTGAAATAAGCAATTAAACCAAGTTGTATCAAAGCACCAAATCAACACTTTCAGCAGTGTTGTAAATTTTGAAAAGGCAGCACACTGGTTAGGTCTGTTTCCTTTTAGCACAGTGCCCTGGTTTAAAATCCAACCAGAAAACTATCTTTCTTGATAATGTCCTTTCTGTGTTGTCTGAATTTCTTCCAAAATTCAAAACACATACTGGTAGAGTACAACAGTCAGGTGTGCTATAGGGTCCCTGTAATTGCTTGTCAGCAGGAAGAAAAAATGCCCAGTGTCTGTGGTAAGTGGGAGGAAAAAATGCCTGGTGTCTGTTGTAAGTGGGAGGGAAAAATGCACGGTGTTTATGGTAAGTGGGAGGAAAAAATGCCTAGTGTTTGTGGCTGATGTCCAGGGTTAGAGGCAGGAAAAAATAATGAATGTCTATAATCAGTTAAAGGAAGAACTGCCCAGTGTCTGAGATTAGTGAAAAGAAAGTCCAGTGTCCGTGGTCAGTGGGTGGAAGATGTCAGTCAGAGGGAGGAAAAATTGTTGGTTAGTGGGAAAAACTGTTGATTAAAGGGATGATATTATAGTATTGGTGACCAGTGGGAAGAAAAAAAATGGCTGGCATCAGTGAACCAAAGAAGGAAGGAAATGCCACAGTGGGATAAATAAATTAGGGGGGTGGGGGGCACTGGTGCTCTTTGGGATAAAAGGAGGGCATTGGTGTTCATTGGAGATGTGTGTGTGTGTGTGTAATGCTCTGGACTACAAATCCCAGAGACGTAAAGCTTATCTCAAGGATGAGCCCAGCTGTAAAGCTTGGCAAAACTTTAATTTCTATTTGTTGTCTGTTCTTGCAGTAAACTTCAAGGAAACTGACCCAGTAACATTTAAAAGTACTTTACTTGGCGAAAATGCTGCGTGTACAAACTTAGTTACAGGAAAAAACAAATACATAAATAATACAGGCTGCTACAAACATTCACATGCACCCACTACACTATCTTCTAGTACATGTATGATTTTTAGGAGGGGAAACACTGAAAATGTACTTAGCTCAGGCCGCAGGTTTCCTAAATTCCTAAATTCCGTAATGAACCGGACTTGTTGGCACAGGCATTCTTAGGAAAATGGCTTCTCGTTGCAGTCTCTGCTAAATCCTTTGTATGTCCTGGTCTTGAACCTGATCTACGGCCCTAACAGGTTTTGTATTAGTCTCCTCATGAGCACATCTTTTCTAAAAAAAAATATAAAAGCTAAATTAACACCCTCCTCCAACCCAATCAGTCCCCACTGCACTTTGCTGTTTTGTATGTCATCCCCTGCACTGCTCACACCAGGTGGCATAGAAGAAATGAGCTGAAAGAAAATAGAGATTCTCATTGATCAATGCAAGCAGGTGACCACGCTGGCCAATAACTGCAAGTCATTGTGAGCATTATCATGCTACACAGCTGGGGCTGTATAATAAGGTTTTCAAGTGTCCGGATCATCAATTGGCTGGCATGGGGGGGTGGCAGGGGATGGTGTTCACAGCAGCAAAGTGCAGCAGGATCCGGGGGAGTGGGAAGGGTGTTGCGGGTTAGTTCGCCTTTTAATTTCCATGAAAAGGTGAACGTACCCTTTCAAGTCTTTATGACAACAACTGCATCCGGTGCACTATTGAGTCTCAGCTTTTACCAGCATTCATGTTATATAATGACTATGAGTGCTTCCTCTAGGACAACTGGCCACCTGATTTCCGCTGATTGCAATATCATTCTTAGCTTCTCTAGTCTCCAGTGCCTTGATTTAAAATTTACATTGTATATACATGGTGGTTACTCAATATTCTGTAGCCCAAGCTCCTTGCTTTATCAGATTTCTACCAGCTCACAGCTACCAAGTTTGTCTGGTCAGCTATTAGCAAAAATACTCAGCGTACATCAATTTCCATCACAGAATCAAGGCTAACTTACCGAGGGAGGGTTTGGATCTACATTACTGATATTGGATTCAAAACAAAAAAAAATACACCATGAATAATTGGTATATGCAGCTCTGAGGTCCTGGGTGTTATGTATATCTAAAGATAGAGTTAGGAATGGTTAAAGCTATGGTTATTGTGTGTTTTCTCTACTGTATGTGATCATTTGGGAAGACAACAGAAAGTGAGAGGAAATATCTCCAATAAAATTGGAAATTACCTTAGACAGCAGTCACTAGAACAAATGTTCCCTTTGTAGCATTTCTACAAATTATGGGGCTTCACAGCTACACCTTGGGACCCCCCCGGCTAACTCTCTCTCTGTAGCTGTCAATGTCAATTGTGACAATATGTCTCATTGATCTTAACATGAAGTATGTATCAAGGACAGGCAGCAGGAGAGTTGTCAGCATAGTCAGTACACTACTAGGGAGCAATGCTGGGTACATTGGCAGATCTACCAAGGTCACAGCGGTCGCACATGCGACCAGGCCCTGGCGTTCGGCCACTCTGGGAAGCCCTTCATAGTTTCTTGTAGTACACGCTGCACAGTCCGGATTTCTGAGCTGACTTCATTACAGTGAGAAGCCCCGCTGTGTCTTGCAATGGGGAAGGATGGGAAATGATGACAGTACGAGGTGTGAGGGAGTCGCAGCAGCCATGTGTGTCATACTGTATGTAACAAGGCCAGGTGATTGTGTGTATTGTAAAGTCTCCGCCCGTGGCTACGTGTGGAGGGTCGGCTGACAGAAGCATTAAGTGATCAGTAGTCACTGTGTGACAGAGCCAGACAGGTGCGGGGTGTGCTGCGCTCGGTGTGCAACTGAGTTCAGTCGAGGATGGCAGCGGGAGCTGCACATGACAGGCCTGGGTAGTGAGTGATAGTGGTGTGTGCTGTGCTCCATGACTGACAGGACCGGGGAGGAAGAAATAATGGTGGGTGCTGTGTTCCATAACTGACAGAATTTGGCATAGAGAAGTGATGGTAGGTGCTGTGCTCAGGACCAGCCAGGGAATGATGATGGTGGGTGCTGTGCTCCATGACCAACAAAACTGGACAGAGAGAAGTGGTGGTGGGTGCTGTGTTTAATGACGGCACTGGCAGAACTACCATGATCACAGCGGTCACAAGTACAACCGGGCCCTGGCATCCTGCCACCTGGGGGGCGAGAAAGAAAGAAGAGGGCCCAGCCCCCAAGGCGGGGGGGCCTTTCATGCTTTCTTGCTCCAGGACCATAAGGTTTCTAGTTACACCTCTGGCTGAATGCACACACTTTCTCTTCAACCCTAATACAAATTTCATTCAACTATAGCTTCATTAAACATTTTTTTGTAGAACTACAAACCTCAGCCATCCTATAAGGTTTTACCGGGAAAAAGAACTCTGGGATTTGTAACACATTAGGCATACAGGGTTAATTTCAGTCTGTAGGAGAAGTTCAGAAAGCAATAAATCTAGACTGCTAAGATAAATAAGAAAATACTTCTTAGTGCACAGAGGGGGATCTGTGACTAGATGATTCTAAGATCTGATTTCAGTCTTTCTATACTGGAAACCTCACAGTTTAGTTTTCCTAATCAGCATCCCTAATGGGGCCCCCTCCTACCCCAGGCCCATGGCAGCCACGAGGGCTGCTATGGCTATTGTTACACCACTTTTTCCCTCTATTCTTGTTGGTAAGAACCACCAAAAAAAAAAGTATTTTTCACCATATTTTGTCCAGGCAATAATGGTCCTAGAACACAGAGTCTAAATCTCCCCAGCATGACACTGATAGCAAAAAAAAATTGAAAGAGATTGAATCACTTTAATGGAATGTCTATGTTCTGCCTGTGTTTGTGTGAGTTACATCTAAGTGCTCTGGTTTCATCCCACAGTCCAAGATCAAATTTGTAGGCTATATACTGTCATCCTTGTATGAGAATGCTGTAGGGAAATTAGAATATAAGCTTCTGTGAGGCCAGTGTAAATTCTTCAGTGTGTTTTAGGAGGCACTGCATAGTTTGTCAGTGCTATTTACAGGAATACAATAAAAATGTTAACAAAACAAAATCTTAATTAGGCCCATAAGCCACGCATACTGATTACGTATATTTTCTATACCTATTGCCATGTATGTTGTGCAATTCAGTTTCCTAACAAATTGCATTTAGCTCATTGCCAAGAGGGTAGCTACAGCTGTAGAAGACCATATGGCATCAATGATGTCAGCATTGTCTGGATACTAATAGCTTTGGAATTTTGCAAACTAATCCCAGCAGTGGGATTTCTTCTAAAATAGAGACTTCACATAAACTACCAAAGGTTTTCTACCAGCACCATTTTTCCAGGCTTTATTGAAATTTAAAGTGAACCTGTACCCAGATTATGCACACTAAAGTATTTACATATTCTGATCTAGCAGTAAAAGCACTTACCAACAAGCCCTCATTCATTTATTTATCTTTGGCTCGACAACCAGGGGGATGTCTTCGTTCCCACTGGGTATAAATCCCAATCAGAGCCCTGGCTTGTTGCTGAGTTATTCTACCTATATGGTGCAATCACCTAGCCTCCTATGTTTGCTGCTGCTGCCATTCCATGACCCCTCATCTGAATTCCTGTTGCTGACTCTTTGTCCTGCCTTCCCATTCTTGAACCTAGCCGCCTGCCTCGACCCAGACTGGACTTTGACTTAGACTTTGGATTGCTCCTTTTGTACCTCGTTTTCGGGCCTTTTTGCACCTTCCTGCCAGTGGGTTCCGCTTCACGGCTCAGGCCGATGATACCTCCTGATATTGCCAGAGGTTAAAAATGAGTTATGGTTGCCAAAAATTAAACAAAATAATGCAAATTGTAACCCTTCAAGTGTATTTCCACTTTCGCAGCCAAATTGGGATAACACCTATTTTATATTTGTTGCATGTTCCCATGCAGTTTAAATTGCTTTTACTTGAGTTAGAGTTTTAAGGGTTAAAATTTCTTCTTGCTTCTATTTCTTTGAAATGTTAGAAGGGGCTGTTGTATGTTAATGAAGCTTATCAGATAAACGCAATCCTCAAATTTCAGTCCCAAATCATTCCATTTGGACAGACCACTTGAAAGAGCTAAGAAAAACCTGGAATCAGCCAACTTGCCTGCTCTAACAAAACACCTAAAAGGTAAAGAAAAAATTTAAAAAGTTATTTTTCAGTATGCTGTGTGAACGAACATAACGAACATATAGAGGGTTTTTCTCAAATTTGACTGCAAAAGTGGAAATACGCTTTAAGTTAAAACCCTTAAACCCTTATTAATGCAGGTCTTTCCTAAATCCAGTTTATTTATGAAAAATGAAGAATGCTTCTTAATTGTTATTGTTATTGTCTCAGCAAGGTCTGCCATCCTTTGACAAACTCTTTGATGATGAAACTCGTCGGAGCGGACTTTGCTGATGCTACAGCTTCTGGAGATTGAGAAGGACAGTGCGCCGCAACGCTACATTTGTTTGGAGTTTTTTTATGATGGCTTTGTTTCTATCTATGTGAGTAGAATTCTTAATTTCTCAATAAATTGTTAAAACCTTACTACACTATGAGGGTTTACTCTTTCCATGGGTTAATGTGCAGTGACTTATAAACTGAAAATTGAACACCGGGGAATGAGAAAATAACATTTGAATGTTGTGTATTTGAATCAAACTATCCTGCTTTGTTTGACCTTCTATTGCTAGACAGTCAAATCTATCTGGTGAGTGTATTTTAAATTCTGTGTTGTGCTCAATAGGGAGTGGAGGAACTGCACTATTCACTGGAGAATATTGATACATGAGTGAAGGGGATTTTAGAAATGTTTTGTCAATTTAAGATTGTTTGATCACATTTTTTTTGTATTTTTTACACTAAGGGTCAGTTCACACCACAAACATTGCGTTCCAGAGTGGCCGGCTCCCTGCATTCAGGGGCGGGAGGGGGCGTGGTGGTGCATTGAAACCATTGGCACCGCAGCCACTGACTTCAATGCGATCACCTGCACCCGAACATGTGGCACAGTAGTGCCTGCGTCTCGTTCTGTGCGATCTTCCAAAATGCTGCAAGCTGACTGCTCTGGAATGCAGTGTTTGTGGTGTGACAAGGCCCCTTAACTATCTGATAGATGAATAATGTTATTCACTTTGGGCTATTTCATCTGAATTGATCACAATTGTAGATTTATTTGTTTTGTCACTTTTATATATATGTATCTATTATATATACATATATTTATATGTGTGTGTGTGTGTGTGTGTGTGTATTTTGATCATCTTGGATTTTACATTTATTCAGTTTTGCAATATCATGTTGATGCACTTTTGAAGTAAACAATTTTGGTTAGTTATTTATTAGCGCAGTGCCCTTTGATTACTATTACCTTTCCAGTGTTTTTTTGGGCACGTTTTGCACAGCAGCTTTTTGAGGTTACTTCCCCATAGCGCGGAATTATAATTTTAGCTATCTAGAAGTATGTATTTGTAGATTACAATTACTAAACATTTCTAAAGGTGTGTTTGTTATTATTTTAAAGATATGGGTAAAGGTCCGGTTTAAGCTGTATTTTGTGAAATAGTAATAGAAATATCTAGCAGTAATGGCCTAGCTATAAAAGATAAAAGTGTTAGATCACAATTATATCACCTTTTATTTAAAAAAATCTTTATAGATAACCTGAGCAATAAATTCAAAGCACTTTGTTCATTTGAACTATGCAGAACTATTGTGAGTGAGTGCTTTATCATGAGCATAGAACATCACACTGACAGAAAAACATGCTTTTACTGGCCCCTGTTGAACCATTATGTAATCTAAAACTACTGTTATGTTTTATTTAATTGAATATTATAGACATGAGGCCTTTGTCGTGAGTGCAAAGTGCTACCGTAACAGGTAAATGATTGTGTTTGTGCTTGCATACAGCACCAGGGAAGAAAATCTGATTTGCTTCTGTAGAATATACATAGTTACATAGTTACATAGTATTTGAGGTTGAATAAAGACATTAGTCCATCAAGTCCAACCTATTAGGATCTCATTCTAGGAGTACCCGTACCCCTGTAAGCCGAAAACAAAGACCCCACCTGCACCGCCGCCACACTGAGCAAGTCACACTGTTATTATTATACATTTATATAGCTTTGACATATACCACAGTGCTGTACAGAGAACACTAAGCCAGTTACATCAGTCTCTGTGCAGAGGAGCTCACAATCTAATGTCCCCCCATAGTCACAAACTATGATTATACATTTATACTGCTCTAACATATACTGCAATGCTGTACAGAGAACACTGAGCCAGTCACATCAGTCAAGCTTGGAGTGGTGGAAGCAAAAAAAAAAATGTGGTGTGCAATATAGTGAAATGGAAAGTGTAAAATTATACAGCAATGAATGCAGAATGGCACCGGCTATAGAGGACTACAAATCCCAGCAATAATACATTATACAGCACAATGCAGAATACCACCAGCTATAGAGGAATACAACAAATACCAGCAATACAATATACATACAGTGTATAATGTATTGCTGGAATTTGTAGTTCCCCATACAGATGGTATATATACAGCGCAATACACCATCAGCTATAGAGAATACAACCAATCCCAGCAATACATTTATACAGCATGTGAGGGGGGAGTGCCGGCAGTATTACCTGCAAACTCTTCAAGCTACTTTACTTTCTTCCCCCGAGAACTTGGGACTGTCGGCAGCTGCCGTTCCCCCACGGTGTATTCTCCCTGCAACGATGTGATCATCATGGCGGGTAGCTTCTTAGCGGGCAGCGACGGGAGAGAGCTCAGAGCAGGGTGAGGCGGGGAGGAGGTGCGGTGTGTAGCATGTGGCGCGCATGGACCTGTGAACAGGGGCAACTAATGGAAAGCAGACTAATCAATGATTGAAAACTTTGACAACATTTTCTATCATCGATTTGAATCGACTTAGTCGATTAGTTGTTGCAGCCCCAGTCACATCAGTCTCTGTACAGAGGAGCTTACACTCTAATGTCCCCCCACAGTCACATCAGTCTCCGTACAGAGGAGCTTACACTCTAATGTCCCCCCACAGTCACATCAGTCTCTGTACAGAGGAGCTTACACTCTAATGCAGAATGGCACCAGCTGTAGGGGGACTACAAATCCTTGCAATACATATATAGCAATACAGAACAGTATATGAATTTGACTCAGGGCTTAGTAACGCGCTGGATCAGGGCTTCCTTACCCGCTGGACACAGGGATTCGTGACCCACTGGACGCAGGGCTTAGTGACGCGCTGGAGGCAGGGCTTAGGGACGCGCTGGACGCAGGGCTTAGTTGGATGGAGGACCCTGCAGAGCCCACCATAGATGCTGCACCGCCCATCTGATACTCTCTATGGTGGGTTCTGCAGGGGTCTCAGGTGGGCTGGACAGGGCTGCATCTCACTCCCTCCCAGCTCCCCTTACCTGCTCACCTGGCCTCCTCTGCCGCTGGACGCTCAGTCCGAGATCAGATGAGAAGCTGTGCCCCAGCCTGCTCCAGATGGGGCCCCAGCCTGCTCCGATGCCTGTATCGGCAATGCTGGGGCCCGGCGCTGCTACGGCCAGGCCTCCTCTGGTGCTACAGGGGCCCGGCCACCTCCTCGCCTGTCACTGGCCGCCGATACTCATGTAAGGGTCCTGGGCAGGCCCCCCTGATGGCAGCCCTGCATATCGCTGTGAACGTCGAAGTGAGAGCAAAAATTCTAGGCCCATCCATCACTGTTAGCACTAAACTGATGAGCCCTTGAAAGCTCTTAAAATATTCCCTATGGGAAATTTTGGGTATTGACTTTTTTGCGGCTTCACGGGCGAACGCAATTTTAAGGCTTGACATGTTTGGTATGTATTTACCCGGCGGGACCCCGTCTTTCATATTTTACCCAAAAATTGGGCATTATATTATGTTTTTGTGTACTACATTTTAATTTAGTTAATTTTTTCCTAAAAATACTGTCATGATAAACATTTGCGCAAAAACCGTGTGACATAAAAAATTGCAACTAGCATTTTTTTATTTTACAGGGCCTCTGCTTTCAGAAAATATATTATTGTTTGGGGTCTGAAGCTATTTTCTAGCCAAAATTTTATATTTTATCATGTGTGCGCAAATAGTAAGAAAATGCCCCGGACAGCAAGTGGTTAAAATGTGCACCTGACATTCAGTTTTCTGCTGTTCTGAAGTTTAGATCATGAATAAAACATGTGATTTATGAAGGGGAGGGAGTCTGTCAGGTAGGCATGCACTTAGCTCCATAATTTCTGTCTGTCCGTTGCTCACGCTCACTCCCCACCCCCACCCCCTCAGTGTCCGTCGCTCACTCTCTCTCCCCCCCACCTCTCAGTGTCCGTCGGTCTCTCTCAGTTTCCCCCCTTCTCTGAGAGGAGGAGGAGGGGGGAAAGAGTAAGACAAAGACCGACCATGCTGAGAGGAGGGAGGGAAGCATGAGAGAGACCGACCGACCGATGCTAAAATGCTCTCAGCATCGCTCGATCTGTCTCTGTCTCCCCCCAGTCTCTATCACAACCCCCACCATCCCTGGGGCCTCTGCAGTGCTAGGAAACACTGACCTTTCCCCTCCAGGCAAGCAGCAGACATGCTCTTCCTCATCTTTGATCTCCGGCGCTTCTGCCCGGGAAATTAAGCTCCACCTCCTGTAAGCACTTCGGGGGAAGATACCAATAATATGCAAAATATGTTATATTGTGTCACTTTACTGTAATCAGTATTGCGTTGACCATTATTATACAAGAAAAAGGATTACAAATATTTTGGCAGGAAAAACAGTTAACATGCATGTTGGGGCTTAGATTTTAATGAAACATGCAGAAGTTAATTTGTTAGTAAAAAAAAAACTAGAAAGATTTTGGTGTTACTCTTAAAGGGAGTTGTCAGCCTTGTTATTTTTTGATCAATCTTGAGAACTGGCTGTAAAATTCTGCTAGGCTGCCATTGGTGCCAATACCTGCCAGTTATATTGGACATACTGTATATCTAACAATGTTCTCTCATATTTGTGTAGCACACCTCCTAAGGGGCTGTAGACAATAATAGAACCATCCATCATCGCCATGTCTAGGGGTACCCAGATTCAAATTACCCATTAGACATGATGCTGAGGAACTTTATTGATGAACTTCAGGGAGAGAGGTTGAGGGTCAGGATCAACCAGGCTGGTGTAGACTCCTTTAAGTGGTAGGACACAATAGCTGCTGCCATTCACAGACTAGGACCTTTAAGCCAGATGTATCAATCTGTGTGAAGAACACCGGGCACATCAGTACGTGAGTCAGAAGTCACCAGTCATCTTCATCCTTGTCATAAGAAGTAGCCCCCAGAAAAGCCCCCAGACTCAGGCCTCAGTGTAAGCACATGGCTAGTTTCAGGCCTAATCAAATCAGGCAGTCCATAACAGCCTCCCCCCAGGCAGGGCTCGGGGGAGGAAGAGAGAGCTCACATGGTCTTCCCCAAGTATTTATCTCCTCTCCTAGCATGCACCACTGGCATTAACCTCCCAGTGATTGACTAGGGAGACATACACACTCATTACAATCTCTCATTGGTTGCTCTGCTCTGTGGCCAGGGTACACCCAGCAGCAGACATACGCAAATGATGGCAGCCTGATTAGGATAAACCCAGATGAGCATAGATTACAAATCAGTATCAGATTGATAACAATACTAAATTTACTAAGCACTTCTCCTAACAGGGTGCTACATTTGTGAAGTTGTGAAGAATCTTTAAAGACTCACATCAATTCATAACTCTTTTGCAGTATACTAATATATACAAAAAACAATCAATACATATGTGTACTGGGCTAAAAAAATACTTTTTTTTTAAGACAAACTTGTACCTCCCATGGGAGGATGCAGCTGCACACAGTTACAAGTAGTTAAATGCAGATATGCAGGTTCGGGTGCCTGTAGTTGGACGCAGACATTGTGTATCCTAGTGCCTGCACCCGGACCCGCATGGATGTCCAAGTTCAGGTCTGCATGTAACCATGTGCAGCTGCATCCTCCCATAGGGAGGTACAGCTGCTGCTGCACACAATTACACGCAAAACACCTGTCCCTCCGGGGATCGCGTCTTTGCACGGGCGTTACCTGTTAGCGTTATTCCAGATGGTTGTATCTAAGTTCTAAAGGAGAAGAAGAAAAAGGAAAAATTAGAAAAGTAGTGCTGAATGCCAACATATACCCTAATACTGGCCATATTGTTATACTTTCCTTTGGATGTTCAAAATCGCTTGTCAGAGCATGCGATCTTGCCATCATTAAGCCAATTAATTTTGTTAGAAAGGCCCTAAAACTTTCATCAAGACTGGATACTTGAATGGAATCCCATCATATTAAACAGGTTTTTTATGTGCCTAGCACATGCACGTTACAATATGTATGATTTTCCTGAACGAAAATTACATTCATGGTTAGAATTCTATTCGTTGAAATAAGAAATGAGAAAAATGTCCTAAAATTAAAATTTTCAAATAAAATTCTACTTGTGAATGGCAAGCCTAAACCTAACTGCCATGGCAAGATGCCCATGCAATCATTGTAACTAACCCCCCTCCATTTATTCCTCCCTCTTCAACCCATTTTCTCTACTGCTATACAATTCCCCTTTTATTTCCTTCTTATCCTTCCTTTCATCTACTTTACTAATTTCATTAATGTTTTCCCCACTCATTCTGTATACTATACTCAACGTATTCTCCACTTAAGAGATTAGATGACTACTTGCAAATTTAACCACTCCACCTACGATATACTTTGACACATCCATGACAGGATGGTGAAGCTGTTCAATATAAAATGTTGATTGTATATTTATTTTACATCCTCTCGCAATATTTTACAGTGGTTGTGCAAGATGTGTTATATACTGTTGGTTTCTTTTGTAAAATGTTAATAAAATCAGATTATACACATATATAAAGAACAAAGTGTGTGCACATGTACAAAGATTTTCAATATAATGATAATTGTCAATAATATATAATAATATAAATAAATATATAATAGTAGAAAGGTCTCACGTATGTCCTACTGTACTCAGAGCTTTGTCAAAAAGTACAATTGTCTGCATCCATATAAGAAAAATAATTTATAGAAGAACGTCTGAATGTTTCCAATCAGGTCAAACAACGTTTTGGCTGATATTTATCAATCATCGGCATCTGAAATGATCATTTGTTGCAGAACTTTCTACCCAAAGTTTCAAAGTATATTAGTCTATAAATGTCAAGTGTACACACACTCAATGTCAGATACAAAATATCAGCAGTTTAAAAAAAAAAACAAAGACAGACAACCCAATCACTCTGAAAGGGAATGTTCCCGTAGCTTAGTGAATGAAGGGGAAATTACTTTACAAAAAATACCCAAAATAAATAAAACAGTATTTTTCATGCACATAATTGGATAATGACAGTCAGCAAAGCTTCACTTCATTCACTTAGCTAAGTCAAAAATCCCTTGCAAAGTGAAAATTCCCTTGCAAAGTGGTGGATTGATACTAAAAACTTACTCTAGGGTGGATTGATGCTTAAAACGTATTCAAGGGTGGATTGATGCTTAAAACGTATTCAAGGGTGGATTGATGCTAACCATCAACTGCCAGTGCTATCTTATTAACAGATCGTGATTTACAAATCTCATGTAACCTTATAATTGCAACCAATATAATTATGTAAATACACATTTATAAAAATATATAAATACACATTTATAAAAATCTGAAATGTAATTTAAATGTAATATGTTTAAATGCACACATAAATCAACTTAAAAAATATATTCATACCATACTGCACACAAGATTTTGCAATGTTGCATTTGATTTATACTTAAACCAATATATACAGTGTTTTTCCATATGTTTTATTCTACAGTAAAAAAAAAATGGAATTTTGTAGAAATGTGTAAAAAGGATCTATAAAATAATCTAACATACAGCGTTTTATCAAGCAGTTTTATTGTTGGTGAAAGAAAAACAATGAAAAACTCATCTTTTATTGAAAACCTGGCCAAGGTGACATCGCTCTTAACAGTAGTAACAGTAGAGTAGTAAAAAGCTATATACAATCTTTTATAACTGCCCATTCTTTCCTGTGTGTTTTTATTTAATATTACAAATCAGTGCATGACGAGTATGGCTTTTAAGACCATATCAACCATAAAATTAGAAAGCAATGAGAGGGTGTGGAACATTTAATTAATATTGCTTTCCATTTTTCCCTTGGGCTCATGAATATGATTAAGCAGGAAATCTGCTTTAATCATCACCTTTCACAAACTCATTATTGATTTACTCACAGTCTTAAAAGTAGCAGCGGTGAGAAATTTTGCCTTGGAGGGGAACTGCCATTTAATCAATAAAGGTAACTTTTACTACCCTCTTAAACTCATCCACCTATTTTATGATAGCAGAATGGACTCCAAGTAGTTGAAAACTCTTGTCCTTGGGTTTGTCTGTGCATTACCTACTTACTTTCTTTTTTACAGAATTAGAAGTATTTCTGAGTGAAAACAACACAGTCCACTAAAAATTAAAAAACTAACAGGTCTATTCACAAAAGGGTGAAGAGTTTGGAGAAGGCAGGAGAAGTGAACAATCTAGGCCAAAATAGCTGATTTGGAAAAATTTTCCAATTCAGCCCACTTTCCAGTTCAGCTAAGTTGTCTTAGATTGTTCACTTCTCCTGCCTTCTCCAAACTCTTCACCCTTTTGTGAATAGACCTGTTAGATTCCTACAGTTAACAGCTTACTGAACTGCAACACCCCCCACCCTTTTACTTGTAACCGGGTCATCCTGGAACACGCCTACTGGTGGTTTATTTTTCACAGCTACCAATCAGATTTAAACCTTGGACCTTTAAATATTATACTTTTGTTACCAGGTAATTAATTGTGCCTTATCAGTGCTCTGAAATATTTACCCCTGAATTCCTCCTAAAAATTACAGTGCAACTCCTGTGCCTCCTGCCTCATTACAGTATATCTGCAGTGTGAGGTCTAAGGCACTACTGCCTCTCACTGCCAGTCTTGAGAGTTTTGGAGTGAGGATTTGGTAATATCACTACTGTGCTGCTCACCTGCTGCAGTGGAAACTGAACCTGAGGACCTACATTGCAAGGATCTCCCTGATTCTTCTTTATTAATTCTGTAAATCTGTACTTTCTGCATTTCTTCTTAAATATTTCCCTACTAGTCATCAGATCACAAGTTAGCAGGGGCAAGCTCTGATATGAGCTAACACAGCTCTGCCTATTTTAAGAGGACCTCCCCACACAGAGACACAGTGTGGAGCAAAGCATGGTTTATCAGTAATGCTGAAAAGATAATCTGCAGGGAGATACAGGCAATACTGGTGACCAGTTCTTTGGCCTCTGTTTGCCTTTTTTGAGCACAGCTTTGAAGGTTTAGGTTCTCTTTAAGCCCTTTATGGATAATATTACTTGCCACAGTGTTTTGGTCCAGCTTATGGTAATTACACATGCGCAGATTGTCTTTGAAGGTTCACATTCATCCAGGTCATGGTATATCTGTAAATCCTTCCATATCATGTAATCAAGGAGGAGGAATAATAAACAAAGATGAAATTAAAAATCCTAGTACCTAATTTTTCACTTTTCAAAAAAAGGAACTAAAGGAAATCATATGCAAAAACATATTTTATCATATCTGTTGTGTTCAAATAAATAATATCATACAACTTGAGAATAAGTGTTTTTAAATAAAATGAAATCTACTGTGATCAAACTGTATATGCCTCTTATCTGTACATGCCCCCACTGTAACTGCTGATCTGTAGCTGGAGAATATACGCAGGTGAAGAATGAAATATGTCACATGATCTGTCATTATACATGTAAGCTTGCAAAAAAAATGTAGTGTTTCATTTTGGATTTTTTGAGAGAGAGAGGCAGAGCCAGCTGTCAATCCCGGCTGCAGCACGGCTCTGTGCTCTCAGCATAAAGCGGGCAATAGCCCGCTATATACTGAGTTTTGGGTCACCGAGGACACCATTATATGTCCTACTGTGACCCTGAAGAGAAAAATGGCCAAAAAGGGTTAGGCCATATTTCTCCTTTAATCATTGCGGGTAGCCGTAAATATACAGTGGGCCACAGAAGTGGTTATACCAAGAACACAGCTGCTGCAGCCATTTTCTTGGTGTCATTTTAAACAGCCAGTGATTGTTGTTAAGATACAAGCGATCCGCCGTCTACACAGCTGCCAGATCATTTGTACTAGGGATGCACAGATACTTTTCAAGTACCAGTGCAGATACTTGGCATTTTCATGAGAACTACCAGGGTTGCAGCGGTTGCAGCCGGGACCTGGCTCTGGCGCTCCACCACTGTCCTGAAATCATTAGTCTTTATTGTTTTAGAAAAACTGTCACATGACAATAAACAAAAATGTATCAGTACTCGTACTTGTAAGTACTCGGCAAGTACCAGTACTCGTACTCGCAAAACTGGTATCTGTGCATCCCTTTATTTATATTTATAAAAACAAAATCATACATTAAAACAGAGATGTACAAATCCCAGGAGCTCCGTGTGCCCCTTACAAATGACAGCTGACTCCTAACTTTTGAATTTTGCTCTAGTCTAGTCTTGGAGCTCAAAAGTGTCGGTACATGTACTCGTACTTGTACCGAGTACTGTACTTGGTATCTGTGCAACCCTCATTTGTACCAACTGGCGGAATGTGCTGCCCCCACACCCCTCCTCCGGCTTCTCCGGGCTTCGCTGTCCCCATGCGGGACCGGCACGGCGGGTCTCCCCACAACGATTGAAGAGAGATCAGCATGCTTCCAGTCTATGACCTCTCCTCTGATCACTGGACCCAGAAGTGATGTGCATTACATCACTTCCGGTGTCACTGTGTACATTCACCGGCTCTTAGAGCCAGGAGAAGAAGCTGGGGAAGCAGATCTCTGCTTCCTCAGCTTCTTTGGGGTCCCTAGGTGACATTAGGGGTCTGAAAGACCACTGATGTCTCCATAAGGAGAAGCAGTCACACCCTATCTGCTATAACATAGGGGGCTTGTTCCCGCCCTATGTGATAGCAATAAAGTTAGTCTAGAAAATAGAAAAAAGTGTTTAAAAAATGTTTTTTAAAATCTCCTGCCCCCCACGTGCACCCATATACATATGCAAACATGCATCAGTGCGCCAACGTGCAAAAACTAAAATTGCGCTACACTTGTTACATATCGGCACGAACGTCGGAGTGAGAGCAATAATTCTAGAGCCATCAGTCACTGTTAGCACTAAACTGATGAGCAGTAAAAGCTTTTAAAATGTCCCCTATGGGAAATTTGGGGCATTAAAGTTTTTTTGCGGCTTCACAGGTGAACGCAATTTTAAGGCTTGACATGTTTGGTGTCTATTTACCTGATGTGACCCCATCTTTTATATTTTACCATAAAATTGGGTATTATATTCTGTTTCTGTGCACTAAATGTATTTTATTTGATCCTAAAAGTACTGGTTTGATAAATATTTGCACAAACACCTTGGGACATAAAATGTTTTAACTAGCATGTTTTTACTCTACAGGACCTCTGCTTTCAGAAAATATATCATCGTTTGGGGGGGTTTAAGCTGTTTTCTAGCCAAAAATTCAGATTTTATCATGTGTGTGCAAATAGTATCATGTGATTTTATCATGTGTGTGCTCCGGACAGCAAGTGGTTAAAGCATCTTAATATTTATTTATTTTTACTAGAAAACCAGTATGAGGACATTTAACAGCTTATATACTGGTAATAGTTACAAGGTAAATACAGTTGTCTAATTATTTGAAAATCATAATTTCTTATAATATAATCAAATCTTTATTTGACATTACTATGTTGTCTATATGAGAGCATGTTCTACCCATTAAGCTTCCCTTCAAAATTCCACAATTCCTTTGTTACTTCTGTTTTGTAAGCAAGAGATATATTAATTAATTGGGAGATATTTGTGTACTATGTACACTCATAAGGACAAGTATCGCCATGGAAACATTGCTCAGTTTGCAGAATTCTGGAACGCAAAGAGGTCATTCTGACATTTGGTACAGAACAGGTCTACCTGTTACAATGGCGTAACTGAATCTTCAATAACATTGGTGCAATCTTTTTGTATCCTAGAAACTGAAATTCTACATGCTGAACAGTATTCATATCACTATTAGTTGTTCTCTTTTTATTTATCAGCTAATATAATTTGAAGGTTACGATATCTTAATTAAACATGTAACATTGTTAATAGAATGACTATCAGTTAATAGCATTTTTAAATCTCCATTTTCTTTAGTTCTGTGTACCAGGGTACTTATGCTTATTTTTAAGTATCTGCATATCTAATGGCCTACTCCAAGTATTGTTGCTGACTCCATTTAATACCGAATATATACAGTACTGTGCAAAAGTTTTAGGCAGGTGTGAAAAAAATGCTGTAAATTAAGAATGCTTTCATAAACAAAAGTGGTAAAAGTTTATTTTAATCAATTAACAAAATGGAGAGTAAATGAAATGAAGAGAAATCCAAATCAAATCAATATTTGATGTCACCACCCTTTGCCTTCAAAAGAGCATCAATACTTCTAGGTATACTTACTTTTGAAGGAACCCGGCAGGTAGGTTGTTCCAAACATCTTGGAGAACTAACCAGAGACCATCTGTGGATGTCGGCTGCCTCCAATCCTTCTGTCTCTTCATGTAATCCCTGACATACTCGATGATGAGATCAGGGCTCTGTGGGGACCATACCATCACTTCCAGGACTCCTTGTTCTTCTTTACCCTGAAGATAGTTCTTAATGACATTGGCTGTATGTTTGGGGTCATTGTCCTGCTGCAGAATAAATTTGGGGCCAATCACATGCCTCCCTGATGATATTGCATGATGGATAAGTATCTGCTCGTATTTCTCAGAATTGAGGACACCATTGATCCTGACCAAATCTCCAACTCCATTGGCAGGAATGCAGCCCCAGACCTACAAGGAACCTCCACCATGCTTCACTGTTGCTGCATACAAACTGCCTCCTGCTACAGCCAAATATTTTACATTTTGATTCATCAGTGCAGAACACCTGCTGTATATTTTCTCCGGCCTTGCGGCCAAAAAGCCATACCTCCAACCTGGAAACAAGGCTAAGCGACTCAACTATGCAGGAAAACATAGGAACTGGAGTACAGAATAATGGCAGCAGGTGCTCTGGACTGATAAGTCAAAATTTGAAATATTTGGCTGTAGAAGGAGGCAGTTTGTTTGCCGAAGGGCTAGAGAGCGGTACAATAATGAGTGTCTGCAGCAACAGTGAAGCATGCTGGAGGTTCCTTGCAAATCTGCTTAAAGAAGAACAAGGAGTCCTGGAAGTGATGGTTTGGCCCCCATAGAGCCCTGATCTCAACATCATCGAGTCTATCTGGGATTACATGAAGAGACAGAAGGATTTGAGGCAGCGACATCCACAGCAGATCTCTATGTGCAAATGCACCAAGAAGAATTGTTGCTGTTTAGAAGGCAAAGGGCGGTCACACCAAATATTGATTTGATTTGGATTTCCCTTGTGTTCATTTTCGTTCCATTTTGTTAATTGATAAAAATAAACTAGTAACACATTTATTTCTGAAAGCATTCTTACTTTACAGCATTTTTTCACATCTATCTAAAGCTTTTGCACAGTACTGTATATATCGGTTGCCCAGGCTTTCTGGCTAATTAGTGTGCGTCCCAACCCAAGAGGAAAATGTAATATATTGCAATTTACTAATCCTTAGATGTGGTGGTTGCATTAGTTTTATTTTTTAAGGCTTTTTTTTACTTCGTTTTCATCAAGTGATTCTGCCAGTAGAGGTAACAAAACTTGCCATACTGTATCTATGGAGGAGCAACATTGTTACACTAACACAGAACTACGGAACACTTCTCCCTCTCCTCTTCTGCATAATGTGTGGTAGAAGCCTTCTTAATTAGTGTAATATTCAATTAATATTGAATGTCTTCTATCAACTGATAAACTTAGACTGCACTACAATCAGAATTCACAGAGAAACAAAAACAGCAGATGCTCAGTGTTAATCAGCTCAGTCTCTGGAGCATTTCACAAATTTGCAAGGTAAAGTGTACCAAGAAGCTCAGTGGCGTAACAACCGCCATAGCAACACACATGGTCGCTATGGGGCTCGGGGCAGAGGGGAGCCCAGCAGAGAAGGAGGAGGAGGCCGGGGCCTGGTGGCAGGGGCAGTGGCTGTGGAGGAGGAGGCCGGGGCCCGGCAGCGGTGGTGGAGGGGGCTGGGGCTCGGCAGTGTTGAAGGAGCAGGAGTCCAGGGCCCGGCAGCAGTAGAGGAGGAGTCTGCGGCCCGGCGGTGGTGAAGGAGCAGGAGGCTGGGAGGTGGAGGAGGCCAGGGCCCACCAGTGGGCGGCTGACAGGTAAGGGGAGCAGGGAAAGGGACCCTGCAGAGCCCACCATAGAGGGTCTCAGGTGACTATACAGGGTCTCTGGTATCTGCGGGGTCTGAAGTGGGCTCTGTGGGGTCAAGGAGGGCTCTGCGGCGTCACTCTCAGTTGGGCTAAGCAGGATCTTAGGTGGGTGCTGTGGGGTCTAGGGTGAGCTGTGTGGGCTGTCAGGTGGGCTCTGCGGGGTCTCAAGTGGGCTGTGCAGGGTCTCTGGTATGTGTGGGGTCTCACTCTCAGGTGGTCTCTTTAGGATCTCAGGTGTGCGCTGTAGAGTCTCTGATGGCTTGTGTGGGGTCTCAGGTGGGCTTAGCAGGGTCTCTGATATGTGTGAGGTCTCAGGTGGGATCTGCAGGATCTCAGGTGGGTGCTGTGGGGGTCTATGGTGGGCTGTGCGGGGTCTCTGGTATGTGTGGGTTCTCAGGTGCGCTCTGTAGGATCTCAGGTTGGCTGTATAGGGTCTCTGGGAGGCTGTGCGGTGTCTCAGGTGGGCTCTGCAGAATCCCAGGTGAGCTCTGCGGGGTCTTAGTTAGGCTCTGCAGGATGTCAGATGGGCTCTGCAGGGTCTCTAGTGGGCTGTGCGGGGTCTATAATGAGCTCTGCAGCAGTGAGTGGTGGAGTGATCTCTTCTTTGGCGTCAGAGCCAGCAGGAGCAGAGCTGAAGAGAAGAAGAGGGAGATAGCACAGGCACGACAATGTGTTCTGGAGGAAGGTACTTTTGTTTTGTTTTTCTTATGTTGGTGGGAGAGCAGTTGGGGGGGCCATAAAAAATGTTGCTATGGAGCCCTGTGATTTTTAGTTACGCTCCTGGAGAAGCTGCTGTGTGGTTAGTTTGTTTAGCATATAACAGGAAACTATGGGGGTTCTGGAAGAGGCTTAAACTGAATTTGCATGGGATAACCCCCTTGACATCATATCCTCCACCACTTATGGAAGGAATGACCTGGGTGCTTGCTGCGGAGAGCACATCCTTGCTCCAAAATAAGCCCATACAAACAGAAGCTGACCGCTCACTGGATTCCACTGGAATAGTTTATTGAAGCTTGTACCACATCGCTGATGTTTAACTCAAGGGCCACTTACGCGTTTCACCTGGGCTTAGAAAAATGTTCAGCTTTTGTTCTGTTTGTATGAGTAGAATAAGGCAGTTTGTTCAAATGCCCTGCAGCAGAGACTGGCTAAAAGAAGAAAAAAACCTTAATCCTTTGCCATCGGATTAATCTCTCTGCATGATGAATCTTTGCAGGTACAGGAGTTTTCCGAAACAAAGAACATAAATAACTATTTTCCCTGTTCTATCATGGAATAATTCACTTGCATGCACACTTAATTTTCAGAGTAGTACTCTGTTATCGGTCTCTTAAAAAACAAATCATGACTCTTCGGTAATCTCTTGTCAAATACAGAGAGTAACTATTGAATTGTGCAGTAAAAAAGATAGCAAGGGAGAAATAAAACCACAGAGACACATAAAGCTACAGACAACTCCCCAGCATCCCATAGATACAGACAACTCCCCTACATCCCATAGTGTTACAAATTGATACCCTCATTGCCCATTAAACAAAACTGTTCATATAAGTTCTTTTAAATAGATCTCAGTAGGGTAGAATTCATTTGTGAAATGGCACATTAAACGAGTGCATTTTAGCAAATAAGTTTATGACAGTATTAAAATTCAAAAGGACATTTTTGCTTTTAAATAATGACAGCTTGTTAAAGCCTTCCTCTTGTTTTTACAGTCCTGTTTTTTCCGAATTGATAAATCAGCCCATTGTGACTATAATAATAGGTACATTAAGTGAGCTTGTGCGACAGCAATGTGTTCCAAATACTCATTGCTGGACAATAAAAAAAACTGTTAAAATTCCCGTTTATTAATCCGCCATGGCTCAAAAGATTGGAGTTTTATATTAGGCAGGGCAATCGCTAGACACAGATGTTGCTAATGAGGAGTAGATTCTTCCAAGCAGCGTCTGGCTCATTGGATTTGAGTTGTCAGACGGTTGGTTTGGGGTTTTAGAATTGCCTTTGGCTTTGTTGTATGTTCTGTGGCTGATGGGCTTCCAGAGCCTTTTGTGTCAGAGTAAATGTTTGCATTTAAATACCACTAAAGACATGGAGAGTATATAATGTTCCTGTGCCAGTCACATTTGGCAAATAGTGCCAACAATTTGTTACGAGGTATAATAGGCAGACCTGATTTTACATGCTGCAACTGGGACCAGTGCAGCACTAAGCAATAAAGTATTCAAATCTGGTCTTTGTACAATGGTTACCGATGTTCAAATTTCCTACTGTGCTTATATATTTAAAACATATTTTATGCTAAGATTTCATATGCTGTTTTGAAGCAGGCTGTATGTATTGACAAAAAATGTTATACCATAAAATATTTTACTTGAAGTTCATTGAGGGAAACAGGAATTTAGTCATTCTTAAACAATTGGGTTATACTGTCACCTACAGGAGTTTGGGACATTGACAAACAAAAGATGCAATTTCAGTCTTGCATAATCCTGCTTTAAACCGTCATGCCTCAGTTTTGTGAGACAGCAGTACATAAGCCCAATAACACAAAGAGGTGAAACCAGTGTACCTCAATGCACTTATGGGCTTCAAGAATATTATTTTTTACAATACAAAAATCCCATTTTCTTTATCATCTTTTGAGGGACAACAGAATTTAGTGATTCTTAGACAATTGGGACATCTAGAAACAGTCTAACTTAGGGGAGGGCAATAGCCACCGATAGATCCAGATCGAACAGATGTGAAAACCATATTACAAAAAGTATCTGAAGAGCTCAACACCTGAATAAAGGGTAATAAAAGCAAGGCCAGTCAAATATGGAAATTGTCACAACCCAGAAGGGGGAAACCAACGATCAAGCGTGTGCTCCAGAGCAGGACATGTAATCACCAGTAAGCGGATGTCAGGAAGCAAGGGGTGTTACCTCTGTACGGGTACAACGGGCACGGCCCAGGGCACGGGTTCCCCTCCATCCTGGCAGAACTCCTGGTGCCCGGGTTGCAAGTCACACGGCGGCGCGCGGGCGCAGGCTGCGGGCGCATATCCGGAAGTGCGCACGTAGTGCTTCTTCGCCATTAGGGCTATCAGGTGTGGGCCTTGCTAGGGGAGGTTCCCAGCACACACCTTCCATCTTTCTCGCCTGCCATTGGCTCCAGGGGACGGAAGCCTCCTGGTTGCCTCATAACCGGGGGTGGTCTTACATCCCCTAGCTATAAAAACCTGGCCTGAGCTCTGGCTTGTTGCTGAGTTATTCCACCTTATGGTGTGAACACCTAGCCTCTCTGTTGGATCCTATTTTTGCCTGTTGCTCCCCTTCGTTTGTACTTCCTGATTACTGAACCCCTGGACTGTCTATCGCCTCTGAACCATCGCTGCCTGCCTCGACCCGGACTGGACTTTGACTACTCTCTTGGATTGCCCCTATTTGTACTTCGTTTCTGGACTTATCAGCCGCTTCCTGCCAGGGGATTCCTTACCATGCTGCCAGCCCACTGGTACGTCTGACAGCGGAGCTGCTCAGCAAAGTTCTTAGGGGTAAAATCAACCCAGTTCAGCACAAGCACAGACATTCCACCCAGGATCCTCCCTCAAGGAGAGTGGTGTGTGGCTCCAGAACTTTACAGAATAGTGTGTGGGAAAAACAGACCCACTAGAGTGAACATGTGCAAGCTGGACCTGAGAATTGCAGAGGTCTTAGGAGAGGATTCATCTTTTGTGAGTAATGTAAGATAAAACTGCTACTCAAAAAATGATGGACCTCAGTAAGCAATGTGGAGGACAACAAATCCTCCACCATAAGGAAAACATGTGGAACATCTAACTACCTAAACAGAAGAAAAATACTTGCACCAACAGCTAAGGTGGTCAACAAGAATGTAATGTTTACTAAGGTAAGCTAGGAGAAAGAGAAAATTATAGTATCCCAGAATTATTAAGAGGGTCGGGTGACCAGCAAAAACAGTATAAAAAAGGGGGTAGGCAGGGCTGAAGATATACCATAATGTAAACTGGCATACAAGGATATCAGGACAAGAAGGGTGAGGAGTCCTTCAAACACATACCTCTAGGTGTTTTAAAGGTGTGATAGCCACACTGTAAATCTGCCTTACCAAATATGAAATACATTTAATTCTAGGAATCATATAACTTAGCCCTGTAATCAGGGCCGGCCTTAGGGGTGTGCGAGCCGTGCGGCCGCACAGGGCGCCATGGCAACAAGGGCGCCGTGCGGCCGTCACAGCTCGTCCTGTGGGCGGCTTCTCTCCCCCTCACCGCTGGCCATCCGATATGACAGCGCTCCCTCGTCCGCCCCCCCACTTCGGGGCGGGCGCAGGAGGGAGCGCTGCCTGCTGTCAGGATGGCGGAGCGGTGAGGGGGAG
>NW_017306272.1:5657200-5688045 GCF_000935625.1 Nanorana parkeri
TATTGTGCCTACAAGTTTAATACCTTTGAATAAAAGTTTTATTTTTATCACACTTTTTAATATGTTTCTTTGCGGCTTAACAAAATAGGAGTCTTTAAATGGTGCATATATTGGGGGAAATGGGTGTGGTTATGGGGGCGTGGCCACTAAAGGGTGTGGCCACTGAGGGGCGCTGTAAAGCTTTCTCGCACAGGGCGCCTAAAGGCCTAAGGCCGGCCCTGCCTGTAATGTGCACAATCCTCTGTAGAGGAGCTAGGGGGAGAGATCCTAGTACTAACACTAGGAATATTATCCTGAGAGAGAATTGGAAGAGGATTAAACAAAATGAGACCTTCTCTGAAGATGCAGGTGTAGCCCCTATATATACATATATATATATGCTATTACAGTGATTAATGTTCCTGACTGTAAATAGTTAATGGCCTCTGTGTGCCCTGGAGGCGGAGAATTATGGGGGTTGGAGTGCAGAGCAGAGACTGAGAACTGAAAAACTGCAGCTCCCAGGAGGCTGTGCAGGAGAGAGGAGGAGACTTAGGGGTGGTGGCTGCTGTACGCGCTCAGTCTGGGGCAGCCATCTGAAGAGGACAGACCTGTGCAGCCCTGTGTGGGTTAAGACTGTGTGCAACAGAGCTTTGTGGTCACCGCTGATATACAGGGACACACAGCCTCTCTGCAGCGGTGTACAGAGAGACTGACCGGAGTTGCTGAACCGGAGAGGATCCGATCGAGTGCCTGAAGTGAGGTCCGGTGACGTGGTTACCGCAAGGACGTCGAGGCCTAGTCGCGCGGCCGAACCAGCTGCCGGGGTGATCCAGCCAGCCCAGCAGAGAGAGAGGGAAGCCAGACGGAGCCAACCAGACGCCAGCCAGACGGAGCATCCTGGATGAGTGAAGACTTCCTACCAAGGACCCAGACAACTTCCCCTTCTGCGCCTGAGCTGAAGAGAGAGAGAGGATGTCCAGCGTCTGCTATCAGTCTTCATCTTTTCCAACTGACCTGAGGATTGATGAGAGGCCTTTGGCCACATTGACAACCTGTTTGCTGTTCATATCTGCACTACAGTAAGGGCCCCAACGCCGGCTAGCTTAGGACAACACTATTGGCTAGTAGTTTAGGAAGGGTTGGGCATTGCCAAAGGGAAACCTTAAAGGGACATACACCCCATTCAAGGGAGGACATTTAAAGGCAATTGGCCTTGCATACATCAGTACTGACAGCAGATAGCTACAGTTACTGAGTTGCAGAGTCCCTTAGCCTGTTGCTACACATTCCTGTTTGTGATTGTTGTCATTACTATTGTATATAGTTATTCATATCTGATTTGTCAGTAAATCTACTATAAGATCAATTGAAGGTGTGTTGGTGTGCTTCGGATCCACGCTTTGGGTGGTACATTGGTGCAGGGGGATAGAAATATCCGGTTATGCAGCGGCTCCTTCTGGGGTGAGCGCTACAAAGCTCAGTTCTGAAGAGGGTCTTATCTTCCAATAACCAGCTCCCGCAAAGGCCTCCAGACTTACACTATTCCACTTAGGAAAATTCTACAGCAGGGTAACATAGTGTCCTCTAGGGAAGTACATGACTTATTAGTAATGGATACAAAGAAAAAATGAGGTGCACTAACATGCAGAATCCTTACTGTTCACAGTAGTGAACTTCAGCTTAGCAGATAATGTGAGTAACTATGATACTGACTTTCTTCAATGAAGTACTCCTAAGCGTTTCACAATGGGAATGCCAGGAAAAAGGCACTAGGGCGGATATGAGTCAGTGTTATGGGTAGGGTCTTGAACAACCGGAGGACACTGAAGAATCAAGTCCTTATGAGGTAAGGGAGTTAAAAAAAACTGATCCCAGTCAATCTTGCAGACCATGAGATCTTTCTGGAGAGGGATAAGTTTGAAAAGAGGCAAGTACTTTAAGGGTAGTAACCATCTATGATGGAAAAGAGCTCCTCTGCAAAGTAGAGTAAAGATCCAATATGATAGCATCCGCAATGGTGCTACCAGACTAGACATCAGAGATCCCAGGGCCCAACAGAAAGAACAAACAGCTCCCATGCTAAAAAAGAAAATGGGGCATACCTTCAAGCAGAGGGTTGAGGAGATAAGATAGAGGACATTTGGACAACTAAATATCATCCATTTAGCATTAACATCTACTTTAACCATGAGGAGGATCTAGCTTAGGGGCAGCTATGACATGAGGATGCTAAGCCCTGCCTCTACTAAGATGGCTGCCTCCACACAGAGACATAGGGGTCTATTCACAAAGCTGCCGAAGGATCTGGCCGTAGCTTCGGCCGATCCTTCGGCTAGCTTCGGCACCAGGACCCCTTCGGTTCAGGAGAACCGAGGGGGTGCTGTATGGGCTATTCACAATAGCCCGTACAGTTCCCGATCACGGCATCGGCTCAGCCGATCCTGCTGAGTCGGCTCAGCCGATCGGCTGAGTCGAACTCCTTCTGCACTTCGGATCAGCCGAACATGCTGAGCATGTTCGGCTGATCCGAAGCCACACGAAGCAAGCCGATGTACGGCTGATTTCAGCCGATATACGGCTGAAATCAGCCGTACCAGCCTGAAGTGAATAGCCGAACAGTGTTCGGCTCACTTCACTTCTGATCGGTCATTCACTCGGCTGCCCTCGGCAGCTTTGTGAATAGACCCCATAGTGCAGAATAGGAAATTGTAAGTCAGTAGAATGGAAAAGATTAGCTGCAGAGAAACCACAGACAATACTGGTCGCTAGTCCTATAGCCTCTGCTTGTATTTTTTTGGGCACATGGTTCTTACATGGTTCAGATCCCCTCTAACATATCTATATGTTTAAAAACTATGCATTAAGTTGCAGTACATTGAACCTGGCACAGAAAGCAAGAATGTTATTATAGGAAATATCTGATTTCAGCTTCCATAAATTTAGATTGATGGATGCACCAAAATCCTGATACAATATCTTCCTTCTGCCAAGCTGAAAGAATCTGTACTGGAAACCACATATAATCTGTACTGGAAACCACATATGCTTTTAACTGACATCACAAGTGATGATTTGAACGTTGTGAATTACAATAGTTCTCTCAACAAAGAGCTTCACCGCTCAGTCCAACAGCGATCTCCACCCTCCGAGTGTATGCGGGTGCCGATCCAGGTGCTGACCCTTAGCTCTACAACTAAGCCTGTAAGGGTGAAACACGTAAGAGGTGGGCATCTGCTGGGCAGGGATTTCTTCCATGGTGGACGCTGGATTTTTATTAATTAAAGTATACAAATGTGAATGACCGTGTGCAGCTTCTTTTTGTACTACATTAGTTCTGGCTTTATGACTTTAATACATGGTATCATAAATGGGAATTTCCAGGTTCACAATGTGTTGTCAAGCAATTCTGCCTTTAGTATAACTGTAGTTTGCTAACAATAAGGATTTTGGTAAAAACTGTATTTTCAGTTGAGGACTTAGGATGCACTAAACACATTCAATTTAGCAATGTCCCCATCCCCTATGCAAAAAAGGTAATTGTACATTGCATTTAACTTAATAATAATAATGGATTGAGGCAAATGGGGCTTCCATCTTCTGATTGGTCAATACAGTCATCAGTCAGATTCTAGAAGAGCTGGAGGCATGTCACCTTACAAGCAGAGCCAGATTTCGATCATTGGAGCAAGTAGAAACTCTCATTAACTCAGGCACCCCAAACAACACCCCTCTACCAGGATCATCTCTTTTTCTTGTTGTACTGCTCCTAATTCAGCGTATAATAATGTGTACATATGCACATAGCAGATAATCGTCTTTCTACTGACGAGGGATAAAAAGTAACTCTACAGGGAATAGCTATGCTGTTTTCTATGCTGCCTATAGGTACATGTCTAGAGTGCCTAATAGTAAATTCAGACCTGCCTATAGGAAACTAATGCACTGTCAATGCTACATGGGAATAGAACAGATTTCTGGATGCCAAGCAAGCTCCGTGGAGGCATGATTGTGCAGGGCAGTCCTGAGAGGTTTATAACAGGTAGAGGACATGAATGTATGGGTTGGTCCTACAAGCAGGTTGTTGGATATGATTTCAGATTCACCAAGCCCTAGCATGGTTTCCACCCACAACACCTTTTGGCATTGAGTTGCATTTGATGAAAAGTCCAACTAATAGCACAGATTTATTTTAAAAAAGGGAGGGTGTTGTCCATCATAACTAGTCAGATGCAAGTTGTCATTTTCTTTCATGGACTGGAAAAAATGACAGTTGGAGTCTGATTAATTGCTATGGGCACCACTGACCTATTTCTTTCCTCCACATATCAGCCTCAGTTTTTCTTTAATACAGCAATTCTATCTAGG
Source organism: Nanorana parkeri (assembly GCF_000935625.1). Classification (NCBI taxonomy): domain Eukaryota; kingdom Metazoa; phylum Chordata; class Amphibia; order Anura; family Dicroglossidae; genus Nanorana; species Nanorana parkeri. Next base: position 5,661,548 of record NW_017306272.1, read on the forward strand.
GATCACAAGCAAAATGTGTTACGACAAATATGGAAGGTATCATTTCCAAGAAAATGGTGCTTGTTAGATTTTCTAATGCATCCTGTATTATCAGAATCAATTCCATGATGCCATTGTTAATGAGAATGCTATTAAATCAGCACAAGACTGACTCCATGTTACAACTCAGCAATACAGGGAATTAATACTGTATGTTGATAAGTCTTAGGAGACTGCGTACAGAGAACAGAAGTTGATTTAGGAAATGCAATCAATTTGTCCTTAAGTTGAAACATGGCCAGAATCATTTCCCAGTAAATAAAGATGATTTTTGTAAGTGCATAGTGTATTATTATCCAGTCACTAATTAATCTGAGCAACAGTCACATAGGCTGCCATTAGCACTTGTCAAATTATGTCCACTGAGGTCAACTTTGTGATTGTACATAGAGAATTAGCGGTTTAAATTAGGGTGAGGGTCAGGTGATCCTTTTACTGCTGCGTAAAAAGTATATTCAACTACTTGTCAATTTCCATTTGTTCTGATCAGTCATTCATTTCTTGTATCACTCTATTACATTTAATAAGATTCTGTTATGTACTGCATATTTTCACTGTATTGTAATTGTTAATGTATTGTTAATTGTGCGTATAAACTACATGTTTATACGCAAAAGGAACAGAGCTGTGGATGATGTAAAAGAAATACATTTATAAATACAAACAGTTATTATTATTATTGTTAATATTACTATAATTAACAATGTAATTTTGAGCCAGGGTTTTTCTAGGATACCGAAAGAACTGGGGCACCCTAGAGAAAAGCTGTGGTACCCATCATGGCAGATAGTGAGCATGACTAGACATGTGCGATTCGTTTTGTTCCGAATCGAAATTCGGACAAATTTTCATAAATTCGGACATTCGGATGTATTTGAATTCCGAATTACAGATATAACGACTGCAAACGAATCCGAATTTCAGTTTCCGAAATTTGTTAGCGGTAGTTCGTTCGAACGTTCGTTTCGTTGTCGTTTCTTATTCTTTTCATTCGTGCGTTCGTTGCAGCAAAGTGCCATTAGAGAAGGAGAAAATATTTTTTTCCCCCTCAAATGTCACTTTGCTGCAAACGAACGAACGAATCAAAAACGAACGTTCGAACGAACCACCGCTAACGAATTTCATCCGAATTCCGAATCCGAATTGACTTTCACACCCGAATCCCGAAAAACAAAATAACACAAAATCCGAATCAAAATGAAACTAAACTAAACTAATTTTTTGCTAGTGCACATGTCTAAGCATGACCAAATTGTAAGTGTGGCTTAGAAGGGCATGAGCTAAGCTTACATGCATACTACATGCTTAATGTCTAATACTGTGCAACAAGTAGTAGTCTCTCTGTCACACACACACACACACAAAAAGGATCATTATCGTGTATGTAATACGTAGGACACTGAACACAAAGGAGGGGTGTGGAGTATATAAAGTACAGCACAGTGCAAAGAGCAGAGCAGCCTGAAGTAACCCAATACAGCCTAGAGAGTTCTGTAACTTAGAGTATGACACATACAGCAGAGTATGTACAGTGAGGTAGTGAGGAATATGTAATGCCTGCTAAAAAAAAGAAAATCTCCTAGTAAGGTGCTATTTGTTTGCACCACCTGCTGAAAAAAACATTAAAAAAACAGCAAAATGAATCATCAGTGTAGCCCCAGTTATAAAAAAAATAGAGGTGAAGTGCAATAACAGCGTTTCTCAACCTTTTTTTCAGCCACCCTTTAAAAGTAAACAATGCTTGAGGCACCCCAGTCTAAAATGTAAAAATCGAACAAATAAGAAGTGATGTGGGGTACCTCCCTCCCTCTTATCCCAGATAGTGTTCTGGTATGGATTGTAAGTGGGGACTCTTGGCAAGAACACAATCAGAGTGCCATCTTTCACATCAGAGTCCCTCTTTACATCAGGAGCCCCCTCCTTTCACATCAGAGTCCCACCCTCTACATATCAGAAGTCCCCCTCCACCTCAGAGTTTCCCTCTTTTATATCAGAGACCCCATATTTCACATTCGAGGCATGACGCTGTGTGAAATTGTCAAAGTATCCTAGCAACCTTTACCAGCCAAACTAAAAATAGGTGATAGCACCATCAAACAAGCAAACAATGAATCGCGTTCATTTGCTATTACTCCCTATAATAAACAGACGGTGGGGGTCTCAAAGATGCAGTCATTTAAAATAATTCACCATGGGTGAGGTTCCCCAAGTTCTCTTTTAGGAATCACTGCTCCGGGGATTCAGAGGAAGCCAAAGAAACACACAGAGAGATTCTGGGCCAGTTGTGTTTCAATACATTAAAAATTCCTTCCTGACTCTTTCCTGCAGGGATGCCTAAGTCCCAAAGCAGGCTTTGTGGTGCTCCTCTGATCTGACAGATGTGTCTAATCAGGTTCTTGTTCTCTTCTACATATTGTAGGTTTTAGAGGGTAGCAGGACTTTTTAAGAGGCAAGTACGTATATATTACTGATTGCTTTATTTATGTTATAAGAGTATGTATGTAATCCTTCATACTTTCTAATTAAGCAAATGTGTTTACATAATTTTGGTTAGTTTATGACATCTCTATGATGTCCGAGGTCTATGGACTATTGATTATGGATTTGTAGTGTTCTGGCAACATATGTTCTTATCTTTGCCAGCAATGCAGGTCCATGAAAGCTTAGTGGGTATCCAGACTGCATTTACTTGATATTCAGCCCATCACACACATAGGCTCATGTACCAACACAGCACATCTGACTGTGCAGAAGGTTGGTGCACATGGGCAGGCATATACCTGTCTACTTGGAGTGAAACTCCATTTGTATCTGCACCTATTTAATTTAAAAATGGCTGTATATTTTTAATCTGAGAATATCTAAACTGCAGTATTCTTTGTTCAGCTGAAATGTCATTAGAGATTATAAATTTGTATTTAAATACTCTAGTGATTTTTAAGGCATATTCATTTATATTTATAGAAAACTAATTGTCGGATGGCACGCATTTGTAATATTAAGCACATTTTCAAATCAACATTAATCCGGACGCTTTATCTATCACACTCATAGTTCGGAAGAGGTTTCCTTGTTGTAAGCAGCTCTAATTTAAGTCCACACCAACAAGCAAGAGTTTTATTGATCACTGTTTCCAGTTACATGTTATACAAGACTAACAGAGGGCAGAATCTAAGTACTTAATCAATACTGGGGGAATTCATAAAGATGCCACAAAAATGATAATGTAACTCTTGCTGGATTCTCTCAATAGTAGACATGATGATTTGTATCAACAATTTGGAATTAAATTTACTTATTGACCCTTTTTTATTTAAGTTCATACAGGAAGATTGGACAAATCTGATTGGCTGTCATGGGCAATAAAAATGGTTTGGGATTAGTTATGTGTTTAAAGCTTAGTATTTAAACCAATGTTTTACATCTGTTTTTTCTTACTTTTTATATAAAATATTTATTTTACAAATAAAGAAAACGTACACTAAACCCACTATACTTTCAATTTAAGATACTTTGGGGCTGATGTATATAACTATATAACTATAAAGCAGGGCAAAAGCCATTCGCATGGAATTACTTCCACTAGATGGAGCTGAGCAGCATAGGAAATTCGTATTCTCCTCTAGCTTCTTGTAGTGGCTGTAATGCTGTGTAAACAGATTTTGCCTAGGTATACGTTGGGCAGAAGTTTTATACCTAGCCCCTATAACAAATACCGCTTAGCCCCTATAATAAATATATTATGTATCATAATGTAAACATATAAGATGAAGCTAGCACAGGACAAAAGGCACCATAAGGTGCTTTTTCATACATGTTAAGTAATCAATGGCATGTTGTGGTGTCTCATGCCCAGCACCCATGCACAGTGTCCATTCTCTGCAAGCTGATCCTTAGTCTGAAGCATTGCTACCCCTGCTTGTGCATGCTCATGCCTTCACTGCAGTTAAGTTGTACTGTGGCACAGCTTCCCCTTTTCTCTTAAAGGAGAACTATAAGGTGAGTGCTTTTTACTCACCTCATAGTTCTAGCCGACCTGTGACAATGACACTGTCACAGGTCGGCTCAGTAGATCGGGAAGTGAGCGAACACATAGCTGCGTTCGCTCACTTCTCGATCCGCCAGCGCTGACTGGCGGAACGGTCGGGAGAGGGGCGGGTACAGCTGGCTCTGCCTCTAGATAGGCAGAGCCAGCTGTCACTCACGTAGAGGTAGCTCGCTGTATACTGAGCTTAGGGTGACGGGAGGATGCTAGTTTGTGTCCTCGCGTTACCCTAAGGAGAACTATGGGGAAAAGCCCTAACCCCATAGTTCTCCTTTAAGCAAACTCAGCCCTATAGAGCAGAGCAGCAGCATGCAGCAGTCTGCAGGACACATCACACCTTCCACTTAGCCCCGCGCACATATCCGACCATGCAGTTTGGAAGTATAGGAGAAAGTGGTTCATATGATTTCAGCAAAGAAGGTAAAAAATATGACTTTGCAATAATTGGAATGCTGCATTTTATGAACCATTTGTTTACTGTAATTATTCACTAACCATATGGCTAAAGTGGTGTAAATGGGTTTGCCTAGCTACAGAAATCTAGCTTTCATGAGTGCTGTCTGACTAGGACTAAAGTATAACAGAGCAGCCCATTTAGGCACTGCCAAAACACCTACATGACAGCAGAGAAGGCTGTACTGACTGAGGAGGGTACTGGAAGCAGTGTGGTGAGAGGGGGATCTCGAGACAAAGAAGTGGTGAATACCAGAAATCTGGGAGATGGGCAGAGAGTTAATAAGGCAACAAGCAACTGAGCCTGGAAGAACAAAAGGCTTGGGTATATTTGCTATGCTCCTATATGTTTTTTATAATGTCATTGTAATCCTGAATGGAGTGTACCTTTAAGCAAATATTCTTTAAGTGTTAATCTATATTGACAGCTTACAAAGCTTACCTAATAATCATGTTACTTTATAAAACAAAACGTGCCTTACGGATCACTGACTGATATAATCAATTAACTGCTTTACAAATGCTGAAAGGAGAATTCATGTTGGTGGATCAATGCTAAATATCAATTAACTTCAAAACAAGAAAACAGGCTACATTCACAACATAAACATCAATTCTTTTCAATTATTCTGAAAGGTATTAATGATAGAAATATATACAATTATAGATAAGAATTCTGATGTGGTTACTTTTCCAGGTCATTATATTAACTTGCTCTTCACAATAGAATGATTGAGGACTGAACTAACTTAAAGCGTATTATCCAACTTCTGCATGATAAAACATCTAGGGGCAACTTAAAGAAGTGATTATTGTTCTGACGTAATGAATCCGAGTCCAATATCCAAACATTAGTAGAAGAATTTTATACTGGAAGACTACAGAGAATTTCAAATCTTTTGTTTAGTCAAAGTGTGTCCCGACTTGAAAAAGGTTGGAAACCAATACCCTAGTTCACGGTGACCACACACATTAGTTTTGCATCAGTTTTCCTTTAATATACACATTTTGGTCATATTGACAAATGTTTTATTGAGCTAGCACCATGTTTGCTAACTTGTTTGGGATCAATCCAAATTAGGATGAAGAGCAAGGAACTCTTTGTGCTTAAAGCAAATGTGGTTGCAGAATGATATAAATTCTAGCAACATGGACAGCATAATGGCGAATCCACATTACAATTTATAAAAGCTTTGGGAGAGTTGGTTGTTATCTGTGAGTTTAGTGATTTAACATAGGGATGTCCCAATATCACTTTTTTAAGACCAAGTACAAGTACTGTCCCTCATGTACTTGCAGATACCAATTACCGATACTTTTTCTTAAATGGACATGTGCCATTTTTTATAAAACAACACAGACTTATGATTTTAGGGCAGTTTCTCACCAGGGCTAAATACAGATGTCTCAGAACTGAATACATGTCCCCACAGCAGAACACATGTCCCCACAGCAGAACACATGTCCATAAGGCAGAATAGTCTGCTTTGGGGACATGTATTCTGAGAATACATGTCCCCAAAGCAGAACACATGTCCCTAAGGCAGAATAGTGTTCTGCTTTGCGTACATATATTCTGCTTTGGGGACATGTGTTCTGCGAATACATGTCCCCAAAGCAGAATTCCTCTCACCAGGCTGCGTGTCGATCTCACCCGGGCGATGTGGACATCTGTAGTGGCTCTGCGGGTACTCCACCTCACCAGCGATGCTGAGACCCCGCCTCTTCCACGCCCAGACTGGCAATGCTGGGCTCCGGCCTCCTCCACGCTCAGACCGTCCCTCTGCTCTGGGCCCCCGACCTTCATCCATCTCCCGGCCCATTCCTCCCCGTCAGTGTGTGGCGGGAACCCCCAGCAATTAGCCGTGGGGCGGCCGTTCCGGCTGCACTGCCAGTAGTTCCGCCTCAGGGCTTTGCTTGCGCCGGGAAGGAGGGAGAGTAGATAAAGAGCAGGACAGGAACTGCCATGGTCCCCAGCAGGCTGCCGAGGTCCCCACAAGCACGGGAACTCAGACGGCCATTGCTGTTTAAAAATTTAAAGGGCTGGTACCGGCCTTAAAAATTGGGGCATTTTCATGAGTACAAGTACTACTTTAACAGATAAAATTATATAAGACCAACTAGTAGAAAAAACAAGCACGGCCCACTGTCATATTTCAATCAACTAGTATGCAAGGTGTATGCTACATTGTAAAGAAAGGCACTGCTTTACTGGGCAGGGAAATTTGTGCTCTACAATTAGTGGATGGTTTTATCACAACAGCTTCAGTTGTCCCTATGCTACCCATAGTTCCACCACTCAAAGTGCAAACTAAAGTGCATTTAGATGTAAAAACAATGTGTCTGAATTTGGGATGTTTTGACTCTTTTCGGTAAGAGAAGCTGTTTCCCAAGACGTTAAGAAATGACTAGAACAAGATGTGATTGAAAAAATAAATGATGCATCTAAATGAGCATCGCCTATTGTGGTGAAAAATTTTTTTAAAAACAGGAGGGGATTGTGTGTTTCCCTTTGCAAACCAAATAAAGCTTTTCTTTTGTTGATATTCACCAATTGCCAAATATTGAGGAAGTATTTTCAGAATTTAAAAGAGCTTAATTCTTTTCTACCCTGGATCTTTGAAGTGCATTTCATCAGGTTTTGCTGTAAAAGGAAAGTAGGGACCTCACTGCATTTATTACCCATGAGGGCCGGTTCCATTTCAAACATGTACCTTAGGAATTAGCTTCAGCACCCAGTTATTTTTAAAAATATATATATTTTCATTCCTCAGTATTGTGATTGGAGTACAGTGCTATCTGGGTGACACATTATGCTGTAGAAAAAGAAGCCCTATCATTACAAACCAGTTTTTAAAAATGTTACTGCTGACTGCAACCCTTACCCACAGCTCCTAGTGCACAGGATGAAGATGTTGAAGTTGTTGCATTAACTGATATAGATGCAGCAACAACATCTGATTTCAAACACGCTAATTTTGTATGCCAAGTACAATTGGGAGACATTCTACAAAGCATAATTTAAAACTCAGGAAATAAATTTAGCCCTGCTCCACAATTTTCCAACATGGTTAGATATCCGTGGATCTCATCACTTACTAGTACCGGTGGCTTTCCAAAAGCACTGCATATAACTTGCACATGAGAGTCACTAAGGAATTGTTAGAACAAGGAAAAGACTAAGAGGGTTATTCACAAAGCTAGCCGAAGGATCGTTCGGCTAGCTTTTCGGCTGCTGGAGCCCTTCGGTTTAGTAGAACTGAAGGGCTGCTGTACGGGCTATTCACTGTAGCCCGTACAGCTCCCGAAGTTGGCCAAGTGGCTCAGTCCAGCCGAAGGCAGATGCTTCGGCTAGACTGAGCCGAGGTGTAACCCGAAGTGGGGCGAAAGGCTCGCAACTGACAGCTGGGCCAATTGCAATGATAGATCAGCGTCCCTAGGTTAACTGAACGAGGTTACAGTGAACCAGGGGACGCTGGACTGTCATTACACAATGACAACTTGGTGGAGCCGGCCGTGATCTCACGGCTGACTCCGCCCAGTTGCAATGACAGATCTGTCATTGCAACCGGCCGGATCCAGCCATGAGATCATGGCTGGCTCTGACAAGTTGTTATTCATTGGCCGGGATATTTTTTTTTTCTTTATTCAATGATCTTCATTTTTTACTTTTCTTTTTTTAAATCTTTATTTTGGTCTTTTTTGTTTGGAAATCTTTATTTATTTTTTAACATTTATAATTTATTTACCTTTTTAAAAAATGTTTTCCTTTTCTTCTTTTTTTTCTTCCATGGTGCCACAAATATGCAGAATTTGTGCTATGGTTGTGTGTCCCCAGTAAGGCAGGCATTGTGCATAATATTCCTTTTATTAGGTGTCTTTACTACTAAATAAATCATTTTAAAGTGTTTATTCTTCTGTTATGAAAAACGGTTACCAGAAAGACTACGAGAAAAAACAAACTATGCAAAATGTACTATCTACACTAGCAAATACAATACCGGATGTGGAGAAAGGGCCTAAAAGACTCCTGGTCCAAAACAGGGTTAATTAAAAGTTAAAAAAATATCCCGTAAACAAATTGTTTGTTCCCGGAACGTATGCTGCAAATATCCAATAATAACCCCATCTGGGATTTCAGTCTTACTATCCAAAATCATGTAGATATACTTTGGTATACCAGATAGCCATCTGAGTTCAGTGCTCTGTGGGAACCTGAAACATTAAGAGCAGTTTCTATTACTGAAATGTGAAAGATAAGATTTTTTCTTACATTGTGGTTAGGAATTGAGTGGTGGTTGAGGTATCAATTGATGCCGTTTATCCTCACAAGGTCACTGTATTGAACTGCTTTATGTACTTGTATTGCAAATAATTATTCTATTCTAAACCCCTTGATGCAACAGATTTATGAAGAATATTATATGACAATATCTATGGGAATAACCTTATTTAATGTTCACAACACAGACATGTACACAAGGAGTTTCTAAGGAGGAAGTTTCCTATTAGTGAGTTGAAGTAAAACTGCACAATAAAGGTTCATTATGAAAACCAGAGCAATCAAAATTGGGAAAGTTGTCCATAGCAACATCCACATTTTAGCTTTCATTCTCTGCTTGGGTCTTGGAAAATGAACAAATAAATCTGCGGCCATGTGCAGCACCTCCTTTTTTGCTACAGTTATCATAACTCCAGAGTTAATCAAATGGTTTGTAGCTGGCATCAAGCCAAGAGGAGTCTTGTCAATCTGATACTTTTATTGAATACCCTTGAGGTAGGTGCCTCAATAGTGGGTACAATGAAGCTAGGGCTACATACAACTGATATGCCATCAGTAGGTACTATGTAGAAGCTCCATTGCAGGTATAGTTGAATACGAGACACATATACTTGATAAAGAGTCAGGTTAAGCCCTGGAATGTATTTTAGCATGATACAATTACAATAATAAGAATCCCCATCTTCTGGTTGGGCATCTGGTTATCATGTATAAGCTCATTATGAGGGCCTCCTGTATCCAAGATAAGCATTGGGGCAACTGAAGGGTTTGCAAGCTGATGCTAGTGAGAGAGTGTCAGCAGAAGGGAACCAGAAATGCATAGCTGGAGTTGCAAAAAGTGGTGTGCTGTGAGTAGAGACAACTTTGTAGAAAGCTATGGCTGTGAACACTTCTTGACAATATAGAAGCTTCCCCACCACACTCTGACTGCCACACGTTCCCATTGGCCAGTGAAGGAACCGATTGTAGTGATGGGCCAGTAAGAATCTGCAGGACCTTGTAAGCTTCGACACTACCATGAAGTATTAGCGCTTTGCCTGTTCTGAACAGCTTGGCCCTTAGGCTCCATTAACACCTGAGTGACTCTCCGAGCATATTCGGCTGCGCATCAATGTGCATTATTCACACAATTGCAGGGGCCCCCGAAATAGTGCAAGCGTGATAATCCGGCGGATTCCGCATGTTCGTGGCTATTTAATAGCCGCAAATGAGCGGCAACCGCGTGGATTAAAAAACATTAGCGTTTACGTCCGGCACGGTTTTCCGTGCGAAAAACCATGCGGGAACCAAAAACGCTATGTGTGAATGCAGCCTCATAGAAGGGAAGGAAGACGCAAACGGCTATCTGTAAAATGTGTGCAAGATAAACATGTTATATTTATAATTATACAAATTATATAAAACCTAAACTTGTAAAATTAAACTTTTTTTATAGAATGTACAATCAGATTATAGCTTACCTGCAACAGACCATTAACAGTACCAGAGGAGCATAGCAGTCAGATTGTGGCAATGATTCAAGTACTTTTGTGGACATGCGACTATTGCAATGGTTTTCAATACAGTGCTCCATATTTCCAAGTGGTTTTAGCATGTGCCATTTTACATAGAATTCCCTTTAAAGTCTTGCATGCTGAGTGTTACTCTTTATGCATACTGTAAATATCTTTCTTAGTAGAGGGACAACAATATTATGACAACGGTCATGTATGAATTGTAAAACGATACGTCATACTGTACATATCTGAATATACTTGTAGTGTGCTCTGTGGGTGCTGGATGCGCTGTAGGCAGAGCTAATTAATAGGTTACATCCATTACATTTTTCGTTCTGGAAAGTGGCTAACTGACATGGGAAAATACAACATATAAACATAAGCAAAGTCCAGTGCCTGAGGGTCATATTCTAGGCAAGCCCCACATCTTCAGTCCCACGGGGTCCTGGTATGGCCTCCAAGGCTATGTCAAAGATTAGCTGATATGGGTAGCTGCATAAAGAGCCCCCACTCAGCAGAAATAGATGAAATATTAAAATGGGTAGTAAAATAGTGAAATTCTTGCTTCTCATTTCTCGATAGAGAAAAGATGTCCATCTTCCCAGGACACTAACAAAAAACCGAAGCATGTTGGGGCTGAAAGAGGCTTAGCTGGCCAATGGCTTTTCTGTTTTCCAGTGTCCAATTCCTTCTGAAGGCGTCAGTATTTCCCCCTAATTATCAGCATTACTACTAATCCTGTATTCAATAATGAACATAATTTTTTTTTTTTGTGCAAGTAATAACTTGCATTTTCTCTTACTTTCTGTTGTGTCTACAGGCCAGGGAGTAAATAAAAACCTCCCCAATGGGTCACAAATGGCAGGGGAAAAAAGCAACAGGAGGTTAACATTCCTCTTCTATCCATAATTAAAAAATGTTTTGGCTTTAGATAAACATATTTATCTAATACAGGTATTTATATAGCGCCGTCAATTAGAGCTGCAACAACTATTCAATTTAGTCGATTAAAATCGATTATGAAAAACGTTGTCAACGTTTTCCATCGTCGATTAGTCGGCTATCAATTAAATTGCCTGTACGCGGCTCCATGCCACGCCCACCGCACATGCCGCGGTCCAGCCCCTGGCTCTCCTCCAATCCCGGCGCTACTTACATCTAGCCGGACCGGTGCGGTCACATGACGGGTGCCGGGGGTGTGAGCACGACAGGTGTCAGCCGGTGTACTACATAGAGGACGGAGATCCAGTCTTCTACCTCGCTTGTGAGCAGAAACTGGCATTTATAGGAAATGCCCTTCTCTCTCAGGCATGAAGCAGGGGCTTCAATGCTCCCTATGTTGGAGCGTAAATTAATGGGAGAAAGATCTTGAACTGGTTAAGTTATAGATCCATCAAATGCAGCTCTTTTTCTTTGGCTTTGCTGTGTATTTCCTCTTTCAGTGGAAAATTTGGTAGGCAGCAGATCATATCCTTTGATGGGCCATTTGGTGGACTTCTGGGGCCAAGAGCCCTGTGGACTCAAAGTCCAGTGGTGATTCTACTGGCTGCTGCAACAGTTGGTGAAATATGAACTGAATGGCATGCTTAAGCTGGTCCTGCGCAGGAGATTCTAGTGGTCTTCACAGCCTAATATTGTGTCCCCTGCCCTGGTTGCCGAGATTTTCTAAATAGCGGTTGAACGAGATCAGGTGATGGCTGTGTAAATCTCTAGAGCACTAGAGATGCAGGATCACCAGGTCCTTCTTTTTTCTTGCTATTGCTCTATAGAGGACTACAAATCCCAGGAATAATAAATTATACGGCGCAATGGAGAATAACGCCAGCTATAGAGGAATACATCAGATCCCACCAATAATACATTATATACAGCACAATGCCGAATACCAGCAGGTACAGAGGACTACAAATCCCAACAATAGTACATTATAGTATCACAGAAGTCCCTGGCCTCAAGGAGCTCACAATCTAAGGTCCCTATCTCACATGCATACATACAAGGGCCAAATTAGACTAGACAGGAGCCAATTAACCTACCAGCATGTCTTTGGAGTGTGGTAAACACTGGAGTACCTGAAGAAAACCCACACAAAAATTAAATGAAAACTAAATAAAAACTAAAGGGGTTATTCACAAAGCTAGCCCACAGGATCAGCCGTAGCTTCGGCTGATCCTTCGACTAGCTTCGGCCGCCAGAGCCCTTCGGTTCAGTGGAACCGAAGGGCTGCTGTACGGGCCATTCACTATAGCCCGTACAGCTCCCGAAGGCGGCCGAGCGGCTCAGCCAAGCCGAGGGCATATGCTTTGGCTCGACTGGGCCGAAGTGACAGCAGAAGCGGGGTGAAGCCTGGCAGGTGACAGCTGGGCTCCGCCCAGTTGCAATGACAGATCAGCGTCCCCAGGTTAACTGAGGGCGCTGAACTGTCATTAAACAATAACAACTGGGCGGTGCCGGACGTGACATTGCGTCCGGCTCCACCCAGTTGTTATTCATTGGCCGGGACCTGCTAAAAGACTCTACATTTATCATTTATTTACATTTTTAAACATTTTTTTCAACTTTTTTTTTCAACTTTTTTACAAATTTTTGATTCTGCTCGGTACCACAGCAGAATAGCTTGGTGGCATTTGGCTACTCACTCACTGCCATTCGACCCCTATGTGAATAGTCCTCTTGCACTTCGGCTCAGTCAAACATGCAGAGCATGTTCAGCTGACCGAAGTGTGGCCGAAGCTAGCCGATGTACGGCTTATTTCAGCCATTGTACGGCTGAAATCAGCTGCAAGAGCCTGAAGTGAATAGAGGAACAGCGTTCAGCTCACTTCACTTCAGGTGGGTTATTCAGTCGGCTGCCTTCAGGAGCTTTGTGAATAACCCTGTAAGTTAATAGGACTAAAACTATGGCAAAAATACATTGGAATTTTATCTACTGGAGATTTAGTCGACAAAACTAGACTAAAACTAAAACAATTCAGATGAATAGCATAAGACAAAGTAAAATACCATTTTAGGTTTAGTCTTAATCTTTTTGACTAAAATGCAATTTTAATTGTATTTTAATCATCTGAATTGTTTTAGTTTAGTTTTGTCAACTAAATCTCCAGTAGATAAAATTGCAATGTATTTTTGTCATAGTTTTAGTCTGAAGTCTTAGTCACTGAAAACTTGCAGCTGACGAAAACTATGACGAAAATTTTTAGTTGACGAAATTAACACTGCAAGGCAGAAGCGCTAAACACTACGCCACTGTGCTGCCCATATATAATATTCTTTTATTTAAATAGCCAGCAGGAACACATTTTGTTCTGCCATGTTTCACACTAGAGTTTGTTCCTGCTGGCTATTTAAATAAGGAAAGAATATAATTTTGCATCTCTGTGTGTGGTGATCCTGTTTATGGTATAACTGATTGCTTCCGTGGAGATGAGCCAAAACCTGAGATGTTCCTATAGAGTGTGCCATCTAATCTCACCTGAAACAGCACCTGTGAAAAGTTTTACTGCCTGGAGCTGTTTACATAGATTTACACCTTAAACTGTATCTACATGCAAATAGCTACCTAAATACATATTTGAAATACATGTAAAGGATTTGTAATTCTGTCAGACAGTCTTGTGATTTACACGTTCATGCCACACTACACAATCAGGCAAAAAACAACCCATATTTTCAGCTTGAATTCTCCAAATGAGCAGGCTGGTGACCCAAAAGGATACAGCGTTTAAAGGATAATTAACCCCTCGTGCTTTTTTGCATGTATCTACTGCTAGCAAGCTGTAGATATATGCAAAGACATAAGAAACAAAAGTTACTAAATAGGATTAAACGTACATGTGTCTCCTCCACAGGCTTCCGTCCGAAGATCTGAAGATTCTCGGGTGGCCGCAAAGGATCGTGGGGTGGGCGCACGTGCAGTAGAGATCTTCAGCTAGGAGAAGAGTAGTAACACAGTGTAAGTCAATGCAGATAGCCTGGCAGCGTGCACCCACACAGATTCCGTGGGACACAAGAGACATAGCAGTCAGCAGTGGATCAGAGACCGGCACCAGCGATGGAGAGACTCCTAAAATCTACTGGAAAGAAGAAGATGATCGGATTAAGAGGCATTATTTAGGGTAAGTCCTTACAACAGAATTGTATTAACCTGTCTGTTTGCCCTTCTCCAGCAATCACTGATCAAAGTGTAGCCACCTTGCCTTAGGAGGGGTGGCTCCTTAAATTTAGTTATTTTGGACTGTATTCAGTCTAAGCTGATTTAATAAATATTCAGGGCTGACCTTATAAGACTTTCTTCCCCCCGGTCCCCTGCCTAGGGGAGGATGTGTGGAGTGATGTGCTATCTGTCCAGGCCTGCGGCCTGCAGGTGATCAGGGATAGAGATCTAGTTGGGATCTGCAGCTTTCCTGCCGATGAAGGGGGAAGCTGTACCTTGGATGGAGAACCAGGGAAGAACTTTGTCTGGTGGAGGTGCCAGAGAACCCAGTTATGGGCTTGGACCTCGCAGGGAGTGTGGTCTCTCCTCCTAGGAGTTTTGTGCTATATCTGCTAACTAGCTAAAATTCTACAATACACAGTGTTACTGTAATCCGTTTTAAGGCCCTCTGCACTGTGAAGGTGGGAAGTGGTCAGTGAGTCAGGAGTCTGTACTGTCCTAGGTGTCTGTACCCCTTTACCCTCTCTCTCATGTGTGCTGTCGGAAGAATAAAATCTTTGAAAACCCTTAAAGTGACTGGCACCCAGCTTTACATTCAAATCCCACAACCAGCTAAGGGCTCATCACTGAGGTGAAATGTCAGCCCACCCTGCCTCTGGGGTCACTCACATGCCTTTGGGGTTTAGGCGGGTGCTACAAAATGCTCCCTTATACTTCTGTCAGCCGTTACCACAGTCTTTTCCCCCATGTTTCCAGGTACCAAATTGCTCATCTCCTATGGCAAAAATATTGGGAGCCCACTGCGTGCAGGAGTTACAAGATCACTTGACTGGCACCATTCCCGAGATCCTACAGATGCTGAGAATGAGTCGGGGTCTTGGGTGTAGGTGTATTCTCTTTAAAAATTTGCTGGGAAAGTTGGGGATAGGGGGTTGCAGCAGAAAAGACATGCAAAATGAAGCAAACAAAGCTGCAAAATTAGTTAGAGACAAGGATTCAGGGCAAAATGACAGGTCCCTAGATAGCCCACCTCCCCCAAGTATAGTCACTGATCCATGCCCTCTTGCCACCTCCCCACTGCAGTAGTCTATCCTGGGTAAGCTCTGGTGTTGGTTGGTATCAGAGCTTTCCTATGAGAATGATGTTACTGCCCTGCCCCCAGCAAGGCAGTGTTAAGGCCTGGCAATGATCTACTCAGTCCTGAGCACTGTCACATGATGGAGGTGACATATTTTCCCCCATACCTTTGAAGCCTTGACTCATTACAGCAATATAAGTAGGCAAAATGACAGTGTCTCTTTAAGGACGTGAAGCTTTTATCAACTGCAATGGCTAGGGCCTTGTTCATTTTACATTTTAAAATTGCTTAGAGACACAAAGAAGGAGGGATAGGGCCACATCACCCCTCCTCAAAAAACAGTTTAACTTGCCACTGGGTAGCCACTTCTGATATAACCGTACCCACATACATAGTTCAACTATATTTAGCTGTTCGGCTTGGGTTCCACTTTAAACATTATCTAGATACAAATCTCTTTTAATTTGATGACTATCTTTGGTGCTATGGTTTAAGACTTTATCTGTTTCATGGTATTTTATATGCTTCAAGTGATGGCTGCCATGAAAGTTACCCATGGAAGACAACATGTAATTGGTGTAAGTAGCAGAATAGACATTTCACAGCTATGCCTTTCTGCAAACAGAAAAGGGTTTTGCCTTGAGATGTCAAACATTTACAATATATTTTCCCTCAGGGTCTCCTATTGTTTACTCCCAATCAGATTCCTCAGATGATCTCCTTTCAGTAAGTCAGGAGAATTACATCAGTCATTTTTTTTCCTTTCAAAAAAATCCTTTTGTATATAGATCAGAGCTGTATAAAGCCATATGTGCTTCAACATCACCTAGCTTGTGTACCTAGCAAAATGAAAGGAATAGCGTGTCAAAGGCGCATTCCAAGCCTTGAAATTCATAACCATGAACAAAAGCAAAAATGCTTCTAACGTGTTTGCAGAAAGGAAGTGACCCCTGCCCATCTAATGTGAAAGAATTAGCACATTCGGGCTCAAATGTACAAGAGAAATCCCTGAGCAGGCAACCTTTTAAGGGACATTTTATTGATTTTGTTCATCGTTCTCTAAAACTTTGTCTCATAAACTCCTTCCTTAAATGAGTCAGCACTGCTTTACTGAAGAAAATGGAAACTTTAAAAGTGATAAGAATCTTCCTTACTTTATACAACATATTTGTTCACAGACCACAACTTTACCTAAAATTGACCTTTTAGTACAAGGCTTCAAGAATACATTTCTGAAAGCAACAATTTGCAGTAGCAGTATAATTGGAAATAAAAAAAGCTTTACTATCTATCATAAAAATCAGTCTTTGAGCTCCAGACTAGTGACTTTGCCTAGGCTCAGATGATGTCATCAATCTGTTTCAGGAAGTGTATAGGTAGTAATGGATCCCTGAGAAATTTCCCATAACTATCTAGTAATATGGAGGTCGTGTTAATATATCTGGACACTGGGCTTGGTACTAATGTACACCAAAAGGTTTTCACAGTCACCTTGAGTTATGATTGGGATGAGTAAATTTAGAACTGAATTGCCACACAGTGATATTATAGTCCAAATACACGTTTATTCCAATGTTGAATTATGTTGAAGTCTGTACACAAAACCAAAAAATGTTTATGGAGCGAGCCTTATCTTTAATCCTTGATGAAGGGGGTGATGCTTAGCCCACATAATGCACTGGCTTTGTGTACAGTCTTCCATTTGATTTTACATTGGAAATAACTTGTATCTGAACTATAATATCACAGTGTTGTGATTCAATTCTAGATTTACTCATCAGTCTCCTTCAAGCTGTAGGAATCATTTCTTCAGTATCCTCTCCTTCCCTTCACTATGATCACTGGAAACATACCTAATGCCAGAAAAAGAGGTTAGAGAACTTTAGGACTTAAAGAAGAACTCCAGGCAAATTACAAATGAACCCCTCTCATTTTGCTCTAGGCTCTACAATAAAATAGGTATAATCACCCTATCCTCAATCCTGGCTGTTAGACCGATCTACGCGGCCTCTTCTTTCCTGGACTTCAGCAGTCTAAGCCCCGCTGACGTCCTCACATTTAATTCAAGTCCATTGAGTTGCATTGGATGTGAGAACGCAGAGGGATATTCCACAGCGGGAGTTGAGGGGGAGAGAGATGAGTGGTCACCGCCCCAGGATTGATGATCGGGGGAGTTTATCATTTAAATTTTAGATCCTAGACCAAAACCAGCAATTAACCCTTGCAGTGCGGGGGTAGCCCCATTGCAAGTTTTTTTTTTTGTTTGCCTGGAGTTCTTCTTTTATCGTAACAATACAATACCACATTTCCTAAAGTTGCAAAATTAGTTAGAGGCACTCATTCAGGGCAAAATGACAGTATCTCCAGATAGCCGACCTCCCTAGCAAGGTATACTAACTGATCCATGCTCCCTCGCCATCTCCCCGCTGCAAGCTTCCATCCTGGTTAATTTCTGGTGCTGGTTGGTGTCGCAGCATAGGAGAATGATGTCACTGCCACCACCACCAAGCATGGCAGTGAGAGTCTAGGGCAGTGGTTCCCAACCTGTGGGTCGGGACCCCCTCGGGGGTCGAATGACGATTTGTCAGGGGTCGCCTAGTGGCTCTCGGCCACCGGGAGAGAAACACTTTCTCCCGGAAAGGTCGGGACCTTTGTCTGCTCTGTTTTGGGTTTTTTTAATCGGGGGCCGCCGTAAGCCAGAAAAAAAACTCACCATAGGAATGCATGGCTCGATTCCTATTGGCTATTTCACTTTGAAAAAGCCAATAGCAAACTAGCTAATACACCCGCCCTCTGATGGTGCCAATCAGCAGAGGGGGACTTGAAGTTCTCCATCAGGTCCCCTTCTAGTGATTGACAGCAGCAGAGGGTGGGTGCAATATGTATGTATTCAAGCAAAAAAATATGTATAACACACCTCTAGCTATGCATTCCATTTTCCCGGTCCGCAGCTGCAGAGATCGGGAAATGTCTCAGTGCCTGTGATTGGCGCTGTCAGCTTCCTGGCAGGCTCGGAACGTGGAGCTGCGAACACGCCCGAGCCCATCCCTAACAGTGACAGTACTGCGGAGTATGTACCTCATATGTTATATAGCCACACACTTTAAATCCAATTCTTCTAGTTCCAGCTGCAGAGCCCGGTCCTGTCTTTGACTATAGCAGTGGTTCTCAACCTGTGGGTCGCTGTGCAAGGTGAGAGTCCTTCTCAGCTCACTTCTAGCGCAGCAGTGTCAGTTCTCCTGCCACGCCTCCAGATGTCGCTGCAGCAGCCGCGTCATCCCTAAAATTTACCTTTGGGGTTCACCACACCTTGGCAAATGTTACCAAGGGGTCCCGGCCCTAGAAAGGTTGAGAACCGCTGGTCTAGGGCTTTGTTCAGTTCAAATTCTGAAACCACTGAGAACCGCAAAGAATGAGAAAAAGGGCCCCAACAAAATCAGTTCAACTTGCCTGGTTTAGGCCTTAAGCCTTAAAAACAAGCTTTAGTAGTAATAAAAGAGATTTCCAACCAGGGTAAAACTTACCGATGAATTTTTAATATGACAGGTTGGTTGACAGGTGTAATTTCTAATATTGATTGTAAACTGCAGCAATAGAGACTATAACCCCATTATCAACAGCTGCTGGTAACTTTCTGTTCAAGGTGTTTAATGGTTTGGGGAAAGTTTTTCCATTTATAGAACAATCGATCAAACTGTTGAAATGTATATAATGTTGTAGCTTTCTATATAAATAAAAAAGGGTAAACTACCATATATAGTTATTCATTTCCACTGTACATTCTATTTCAATACGTTTTTATTAGGGAATTGTCTAAGAGTTTAAGTGGGTAAGTACAGCTGAATAAAGCTCAAAACCTGGCATAGCACAGACCAGATCAGTAAAGCATGTGGGCACAATACATAAACCGGTGAAGGAAATAATGAGATAAGCCTCACATTACAATGTAAAGTTGAACAGAAATACAGGAATGTACACAATATAACAGTATACCTGTAGAAAATAAGTCAAGGCAAATGGACTTGCTGTATTTTTATTATAGACGTTTCACTGATCATCCGACCAGTGAAACATCTTCAAGAAAAATACAGCAAGTCCAGTTGCCTTGAATTATTTTTTACAGATATACCATGACCTGGATGAATGAGAACCTTCACAGACACAACATAACAGTGTTTCTTGTAATCAGAATATGAAACTAGTTTTGTTCAAGGGAGTTGCAAGCACATCTTGATTTGGTCCTAAACCCCCTTGGTGCAAGGGACAGTTAGCATTTGATTGGGAAAGGGGGATATAGAATCACAATGTGAACACTTAGGTGTGCAGGAAGAAATAGAGTACGTGAAAAAAAGCAGAGGAAGGAATAACAGGTAGGGGAAGAGAAAGAAAAAAAAGGATACAAGCGGTTGGAGTTAGGTGAGAGAAGTGGGGGAGTTGTCAAAGTTTGATGCATCCTGCTCAAACAGCAAGCATTTTGGACATACCCAACATACATTAATGTATGTTGTATCAAGTCTAAAAAAAAAGTGTAAAAATGTTTTTCATCTTTTTAGTCAGGTAAATATGAAATACTGGTTTTAAAATAGTAAGCGCTATGGGTCTCCTGGTGTATGGTGAAAAAACCAACAATAATAAATTATTTGATAAATAGTATAGGGATGTGTATAAAATATAAATAAATAAATATATATCTCTAGATAAACAAAGTGGCCATCCTTTTTGTGAACAATGAAAGAAATATGAAATACAGCATTAGTTTTTTTGTATATTAATCTGTTTGTAGCCAGCAGATGGAACCCTAGGCTCCTCTTTATGCATCTGCTTACCTATTCTAAGCTGATCTGTTGAAAGAAAGCCAGTTACTTACAGAACACAATAGCCAAAGCTCAAATTTCAAGCAAAAAATATGTATATTCTCCTCCCTCTCCTTCTAATCAGACAGGGTGGTTGGAGTTTTAATTAGAGAAAGAGTCTAAACAAACTCTGTTGTGCTCTTTTCTTAGAAAACCCCAAATGCTTTGACAGCAATGTAATGGTCCATCCCGTATTAAATATTAATCTGTAAAACAAAGATAGTAAAAGTAAAATCGGTTTAAAAATGTATAAACATTAAAAAAAAATTGCGTTATAATTTCCTAGAAGTTCACTTTTAATGTTCACAGTTTTGTTACAGCAAACCAAACTGCACACAGGTACTTCCCATATACTGTAAATGCTTTTATTTCAGAATATACTCAATGATAATGATGGAGGAGGGAAATAAATTGTTTATTATCATTTGTTTTCTTAATTGCACATTCAAATGCACCATAGTGTATATCAAGGAATGATTGAGCCTGAGAAGAAAATCTAGGTTTATAGGATATCCCATATGTCAGTCCCATAATATATTTCTACTGGGGATATTATCATAAAACTACCATTTTTGCAATATAAAAATAACCATTAAAGTCTGGGCATGCACAAACAAGGTAATATGCAATAAATTGTGAAATGGTAAGACACTTCTAATGTAAATTCATTCAGCTCCCATTGCGATGCATGTAATTTCCATTGCTTTATTAGAAATCCTGCCGTTGTTGAGCTTTGGCAATGACTTATAAATATAACAGCAATGAGTCAGCATGCAAATCCCTTCTGTGAAAAACAATTTGAGAGGTTTTATAGCCCAAAGCTGTTCGTTATTTTATTTTTGACATCGGTAATACAAGTTCATGCACAAAAAAAAGACCTGCTAAGAGAAGAATATTTTAAATATATAGATATGATGAAATAAAATAAGAAAGGGAAATATGGGTCCAGGACAACAGGGGCGAGCATGGAAATAGGCTATAATGTCCACTTCATCAGCCCATGAAAGACGATGAGAGCACTAAACGTGTGAAGAGAATAACAGCCATTTTATTAAAGCAACCCTGAAACAAGAGAAACAAAATATCTCAGCAAAGTCACTGGATCTACTATATGTCCTAGACCAGTGGTGGCGAATCTATGGCATGCGTGCCAGGGAGGGCACGCAAGGCCCTTTCTGCTGCCACGCGAGCCCACATTGACACTGTCTAATGAAATCAGCTTCTAATGAAATCGGATTCTAAAGAAATCAGCGGGCGGGCGAGCGAGCAAGAGAAGAAGGGGGACGGAGCGGCAGGGGGTGGAGACAGAGGGAGATGTGGGCGGAGATGAAGGAGGACGTGAGGAGACGGGGACGGAGCGACATGAGACAGAGGGCGGAGACAGGGGGATATGGAAGAGGCCTGTGAAGACAGGAGGCAAAGGCAGAGACCGTGATGGAGGAGGAGTCGCCAAGGGGCCAGTCGAGCGGCGAAGCTGAGACGATTGGGCGCCGAGGCAGCAGTGAAGGCTGGGCTTCCCGTGTAAGGTAGGAGCACTGTGCTGGCAGGGCCCAGCATAGATTATGCACAGCCCACCAAAGAGTTACAGGTGGGCTGTGCAATACCTTTTGGTGGGCTTTGCAGGATCCATGGGGGCTCTGCAGCCTGCAAAGCCCACCACAGATCCTGCACAGCCCCCCTGAGATCTGGCAGACTGCAGGGTCTCAGGGGGTCTCTGCAGGATCTGTGGGGGGCTTTGCAGGACTTGTGGGGGGTTTTCAGGATCTGTGGGGGGCTTTGCAGCCTGCAAACCCCCCCACGGATCCTGCACAGCCCCCCTGAGATCCAACAGACTGCAGGGTCTCAGGGGGCCTCTGCAGGATCGGTGGGGGGCTTTGCCAGATCTTAGGGGGGCTGTGCAGGATCTGTGGGGGGGTTTGCAGGCTGATCTACACAGATCTAGACAGTGTTTTTGCACATTTTTCTGGCTGTAAGTTGCTCATAGCACTTTATTTAAAGTGTATCTATAGCCCACGTTTTTTATTTATGGATAGAATTGGGAATGGTTAAAACCCCTCTCAGGTTTTTTTTTGTTTTGCAGTCTGTGTCCTGTTGAGGAGATTTCTATTCACTTCCTACGCTGCAGAGCCAACAGGACAAATAAATCTCTCCAATGTGAGGAAAATACTCTATTGGTTGTGAACAGATGTCCCCATTGGTAGAGTTCCACTCACCTCACCTGTTTTGGTGACAAACACTTCCTGTCCTATGGTGATACTGCTATTCTCCTCCATAGATACAGTACAGTGTGTGTTACTGCTGGACAATCAGGTGAAAAAAGGAACAAAAGCTTGAAAAAAGAAAACTAATGCAGCCACCGTATCTATAGACTGGTAAGCTTCAATATATTACATTTTTGTTCACAGGTTTAGATATACCTAAAGCACTTTGTACCACAAGTCTTTACCATGCGTTTTCATTTTTTTACATGATGTTTTACATTTCAGTGCTGCTGATCTTCTCTGGGCTTTTTAAGCCAACTCCAAAAGCAGTTGCACATAATTGTTCTGGACTGGCTTCTTGATAGTGTCAACAGTGGACCATGCCTGCACGATGTATTTTAGCAGACTTGTGTAGTCTTCACCAGTGGCGTATGTGAGAGAGTGACAGCTTAATAATACCTGCTAGCTCCAATAATGCAAATGCAGTCAACACTATTAGGTCTCTGACCCTATGCTGGTTATGATACACAGATTATGTTCATTGGAGCAATATTCACCATATTTATTCCCAGAGAATTTTGTACAAGTCATTCTGAATTGAGGAAGCTAGTCGATTACCAGCAACACGTCTTCAAGAAAAATACAGCAAGTCCTGTTGCCTTGATTTATTTTTTACAGATACTCTGATGGTATTATGGAACTTTACGACAGGATTTTTCGTACGAATGTTCATGCGAAAATCTACCCGTGTTTACCCAACTTTAGCCTTAGTAGCCAGCAGAAAATGCCCTGTCGCTTCTGCATTTCCTATTTTGTGCCAAAGAGTATAAATAACTTTTTCTGTAATGTTTGGAATGGTTTAAAAAAATTAGTCATTATAATTTTCTGACCTCATTTTTTAAGTTCATAGCATAAGAAAAAGATCAACACCTTATTTATTGTTTGCCTATTGTCTTGAAGCAAGATTCCTTAGCAGATGCTTGGCAACCTTCAGTATAAATAGCTTCCCCATCTCTTAGTCCTGCTATCTAGTAAAAGAAACTTAATTAGTTGTAATATTTCTATTAAAAAGAAAAATTTGGGACCAGTCAGGAAAGCCACAAGCCACTGTCAGGGTGCTCCCACAAAGTGTGGACTCTACTCTAATCTACAGGAGCATCAATAGGATTTCAGAAGTACCCTCCCACTCTGTGGTGTTGTATGCCAGAGGACTCTGATGCTGGACTGTGAATGAGGGTAAGTATAATAAGGCAGCTAGCAAAAGTGTGCTCATTTCAGAATGGGTAGGTTTGTGTAGACAAGCTGATTGTCATAGCGAAGTAAGAAGTTGTGATTGTGGGGTAAGGAGGATGGCAAGGGCTGTGTAGCAGTGGTCAAGGAAAGTGGGGGGAGGTGCTACCACCCGGGGACAGGGGGGGTGGCAGAGAGACACTGTGAGCTGGGGACAAGGAGGGTGGAAGAGGGATATTGTGACTGGAAGATAAGGTGAGTGGAAGGGAGGTGCTGTGAACAACAGGGGGCAGCAAAGCTGGGTGGCCACCAGGGAGGTATGCGCTATAAGTGAGAGAGTTGGGCTTTGCTGGGGCTAGGTGGGTTGGAGGGAAGTGCTTTGAGATAGTGGGAGAGGTGGGTTGGAGGTAGGTGCTGTGAAGCGAAGGGAGCGGTTGGTGAGCTCAGAGCTGTGGTACTGTGGGCTGGGAACATGGTGGGTGGGACTGAGGCACTGTGAGCATGGAGAAAAGGGGGTGGAAGAGGTGGGAGAATATTGTGACTGAAGGGTGAGGTGAGTGGGAGGGAGGTGCTGTAAGTGACAGGGGGCACCAAGGCAGGAGGTGGCCAATATGGAGGATAGTGCTATGTGCGGAAGGTGGTGCTGTGTGCTTCTGGCAAGATGGGTTGGAGGTAAGTGCTATGAGACAGAGTGAGAGGTAGGTGGGTGGGGAATAGGGACTGTAAGGGGGAGGAGCAGTGAGTGGTATTCACTGTGCAGCAGAGGGATAGGTTGGTGGGTGGCAGGCTCTGTGAGGCAAGGGGAGAGGTTGGTGGAATGAGGGCACTGTGAATAGGAGCCATAGGTAGGTGGGAGGCTCTGTGACACTAGGAGAGAGGTGTATGGGTAGGAGGCTCTGTGAGGCCAGGGAGAGGTTGGTGGAATGAAGGCACTGTGTGTAGGAGGGAGAGGTAGTTAGAAGGGGCTCTGTGACACAAGTAGAGATATTGATGGGTAGGAGGTACTGTGAGGTGAAGGGAGAGGTTGGTTGAATAAAAGCACTGTGAGACGGCGGTAGAGGTAGGTGGGAGGCAATGTGAGACAACGAGATGGAAGTAAATATAGATAGATAATAAAAACTTTCATTAGAAAACAATAAATTTGCAGGTAGTGGTTGTAGGAGTAAAAACTAATATTTTTCTTTCCCAACCAGAGCTCAGTTTTAAAAGGAAATCTATCAAGACATATGGTAGCTGCCATTTCTGACTTGTCCATGAATATGAAAACTCTGCGGCTACTCTTCATCCTTATCTCTGCTTTAATAAGTAACTGACCTGGAGCAAGCATGCAGCCACTGCAGTGTGGGGACATCTGACATACTTGTTTTAAGTCATTGACTCCCACAAGGGTGGCAGTCCTAAAGTTTGTGTCTTCATAAACTATTCTGAGGATCTAACCCCCTTATTTCTATCCCAGAGGTTCCATTTAAAACTTCATTACATATAATTTTGATTTTTCAGCCATCTTAGGTTCCTTTTACTTTGTTCTCTAACATATTGCAGTACATGATAATGCTAATTTACCTGAACTTGGGCCTTTAAATTCATTTTATCGTCTAGTTTTGCTGCAAAGAGAAAAGTCAGAGATGACCTCCATATACATATCCTAAACCTAAAGATTTGATTCTATAATAAAATCCCCTGTGTCCTGCAGGGTACAGTCTTCATAAACTTTCTGCTGCTTACCATTACTATTAGCAGACCACCTGGCAGCAAGCAGATGGATCCTCAAAGTACAGATGAGCAAATGGGCTGGCTGGGTTCCCGGATGCGTGCGATAAAAAGACGGCCTGTTAACTATTTCCTGGACTCACATTGCTGCACAGTACACCAATAATGTATTTCAAAGTACCCAAGCTCCTTTTTAAATTAGATACTATAGCTGTATTGTCACAAAGGGACACAAAACATACAAACAGAGATTCAAAGTTGTAAAACCAAACGCTGCGCTTCCCGGTTATTAGCTATTTGAATTGTCACTCTGAGGCCATGCTTTTCACTGCAGTTTTAATAAACACTTTGATTTTACTGCATGTGAGGCTTTCTGTATTGGAAAGCACATAATATCATATATTGCCTGGAGTACCTGGGCCTCAAATATCACATTTTACAGCAATTTATTTTCAACACCACAGAATTTGTGACAACCAACAGAAGGTGCTCTTCAATACCAAAGCCAATTACCAGAAACAAAAATAATTTTATTAAAATGACATTTCACATTAAAATGAACCTGTACCTATGCAGGGCAAAGCCATAGTTGCCCAATGTCCCGTATTCTGAGCAATGTTAGCAGGATCCATTACCCTGTACAGAGTAGCAGCACATAGCCAGTGAACGGGGACTGCCAGAGCCAATGTCATGGGGAGGCAGTGGGATGCCCCCAGACAATCAGCACTGCCCCATTTACCACCCAATCAGCAATGTGATACAAACAGAATGCCTCTCATAAAGGAGCCTGGTGTGGACTGAAGGGCAACTACCCTTTTTCCTGTCTCCCCATTTCATGTGACATATCACCTGCAAGAGAAATGGGAACAATAGCAAAGTCAGCCTTTACTCCCTGCTGGGTACCCCTTTTGAGTGAAGGTCTGAAAAGTGCAGGGAGATTGAGGGGAGCAGTCCCGTC
>NW_017306272.1:5688150-5724233 GCF_000935625.1 Nanorana parkeri
CCCCCCCCCTACAGTTACCTTCAGAGCTCCTCATATTTTTTGTCCAGTGGACACCAAGAACATTGTGGTCTATTCTTAATCCCACTAACACAGATGCTGGGGCAGTCTTCTTTACACTGAGGCATTTTTACTCCCACTGACATAACCAGCATTGGGGCATTTTCTACCGCAACTTGCCTGGACGCCAAGGCAATTTTTACTCCCACTGACCACCGATACCAAGGCAATTTTATCCTCCTACTAACCATTAAAACAGGGGATTTTTTTCTCCCACTGGCCACCAACATGGGGGATTACTTCCTTCCACCAATGTCGGGTGCCATTTTTTTCCTCCCAAGGACTTGGGTAAGGCATTTTTTTCTCCCACTGACTACAGATGCTAGGTAATCTCTGGCGCTTAGCTTTACCACACTGGATGTTTCTTCTTTGCTATACTAAAGGTATGTGGATTTGCATCTGAAAGCTGCATTCTGAATTTAACTGCAGCACAGATGTTTGAATAGTATTTTGCCTCCTAGTCCAGTGCAGGTGCAACGCAGGAGCTGTCAAATACCTAATCCCACACTGTGCTCAATGGTTCAATCCACCTGTTCCTGTGAACCTACTGTGTGGTGTAGTGGCAAAGGGTCTGGTGAGAGGAACCGTGGCGCCCTGCAGGGGACCAGGAAATCAATAATCCCAGAAGTGTTGGGTTCTACAGGCTCTTTAGACAACAGTTTATCTTTATTACTGCAGAGATTAGCAGTGCAGGCAGTGGGACAGATGTGTATTCAATATTTTCTTTGCAGGGAACAGTTTATTGCACAGATTTATTTTGGCGACTGAGTCGCTTTAATATTTTGTATGCTGAAAATTATTCAACAAATAGCATTGAGAACTGTATGCACTTTATAAACCAAACTGCATTACAGGAATTCTAATGTGCTCATTATAGTGAATAATTAAATACTGCTGTTCATTCACACCGAAAATATAATTTACACTTGCTCTTGTTTCCATAGAAAAGAATTACAAGTCAGAAGCTGTGTTTTCAGTGAAAATCAGTATATAATGAATAATAAAGATGATATTCTCATTTTAGACAGCATTCAGCTCACATGCAATTAATGACCCTTAATATGAGCAGCCATTACCTATACATGAGATGAAGTACGCATGCAGTGATATCTGCTGATCCAGTCTGCTTTACTTTGTATTTTAATGCCCAACCCCAACAATGCCCATGCACTAGGTAAAATAAAAAATGCAGCTTTTGATGTAAACAAATCAGAAGGTGGAGGTGAGCTATGCCTATTAGCCTATTATAAAAATTGTGGCTCAAAGAAGACCGCCAGGAAAAAACTAAGGGAAGGCAGCCGAGTGAATAACCGAGCAGAAATTAAGGGAGCCAAACTCCGTTTGGCTATTCCCTTCAGCCGTGTTTTCAGCTGTACATTGGCTGACTTTGTCTCCCTTCGGTTCAGCCGAACAGCCTTAGCCCGTTTGGCTGAACCGAAGTGAAGAACATGTTCTGAGGCAAAGGTTCGGCAGTTCAGTCTCTGCAAGTTCGCCCCTATCCTCATAGGGGCCGAAAAGCAGAGAGTGAATAGCAGAACGCTGCCGTGCAGAGGTAGTGAACAGAATAAAATCTGACAGTGTAAAAAAAGAAAATTAAAAAAAAAAACGGTGCGGGGTCTCCCTCCCAAACTATGCAAAACCCTTTAGGTCTGGTAGGAATGTTAGAAGGGACCCACGTGTTAAAAATAAACAAAAATGCATGTGGTTCACCCTAAAAGTCATACACGACCCTTTAGGTCTGGTAGAGATTTTAAGGGGGGAACCCCAATGCCCAAAAATGTGGGGGAAACATGGCTTCCCCCCTAAAATTTCCAACCAGACCCTTAATCCGGGCACTCGCCTGGTAGGGCAGGAAGGGGGGGGGTCAAGTGAACACCCCCCCCCTGCACCATGCCAGGCCATGTGCCCTCAGCACTGGGAGGGTGCTTTTCCAGGGGGATCCCTGGAAAAGCACCTTGTCCCCATGCCGATGGGGACAAAGGCCTCTTCCCCACAACCCTGGCCCAGTAGTTGTGGGGGTCTGCCGGCAGGGGGGCTTATTTGCATTGGGGTACCCCCTTTCATAAAGGGGCACCCAGATGCCGCCCCCTCCCCGTGTGAATGAGTAAGGGGTACTTGTAAATTCTTTAATTGAACAAAAACACACACACAGTTTTTTTTTTATTCCTTTATTTAGCAAAAAAACTAAACATTTGTTTTCATGCCATGACAGCCCACTGTTTACATGTAATTTGAGAGCAGTGGGCTATCAGGGCATAAAAACACATGGGCGGAGCCAGTCGTGATGACATGGCTGGCTCCGCCCAATTGTTTTTATTCGACCAGGACTTTTCGGCTTCATTCACACCTAGGCATATTCACACCACCCAAGGAATCCCATTCATTTCTATGGCCCCCGTTCACACCTGTGAGTTTTGTCGCCAGCAGAAATACGCCTGTCACTTGAAATAGTACTTTGAGGCAGATTTCAGTGCGTTTTGTCTCATAGCCTCAAAATAGAAAATGCTTGAAAAAGCACCCTCACTATTGTGAATAGCCCGCACAGCAGCCCTTCGGTTCAGCTGAACCGAAGGCTTCCCGCAGCCGAAGCGAGCTGAAGGATTAACCGAAGGTTCGGGCTTAATCCCTCGGCTGCTTTGTGAATAACTCTCTTAGTGAGCGATAACTCGCTGGACTGGGAACAGGTAAGTATAAGATTGGGAAAAGGGTGTGGGGGAGCTACCATATAAGTATACACATGTTAAAGAGATCCTGTCACTAGTTCATATGTTTTTTTTTTAAATTTAATAAAAGAAAAATGGTATGTGTGTGTGTGTGTGGTAAGCACAAATGGAGCAATTACCTCTGGTTAAAGAAAGATGCTCACCCCTGAATGCAAACAGCATGTGTCCAGGGACGATCACCTGTCTCTAACCAGAGGTAATCGCACATAGAAGGATTACATCTGAGCACGGGCGGACATTGCTTTGTACAGACTGATCAGCCGCAGCTGTCCACAACCATCAGTAAATTCATGCCGCAAGAATCCACAAAATCTTGCCACAGGAATTCAGCTGTAGAATGAAACGCCTCGTGTGAATAGACAAATATTTGTGCATATCAAAAATCTAAAAGTGATATTAATTACACATGTAAGCTATAAATTGTATCATGTGTACTGTGCTACATAAACAAGTAAATCTCATCATATAATAGTATGTCATTATTATGATTTTAAATGTATTTGCTTTTATTACACAAAATGAAACTTGCTATGAAAGAAATTGTGTCATTTATTTTAAGAAAACATTTATATACAGGTGAAACTCGAATAATTAGAATATCGTGCAAAAGTAATTGCAGTAATTGCTGCAAAAGGGGCCCAAACCAAGTACTGAGTACATATGCATGCTTGTACTTTTCAGAGGTCCGATATTGTTCTATGTACAATCCTTGTTTTATTGATTGCATGTAATAATCTACTTTTTTGAGGTTGTGGATTTGGGGTTCTTGGGGTTTTCATGAGCTGTAAGCCATAATCATCACAATTATGACAAATCACGGCTTGAATTATCTTGCTTTGCATGTAATGAGTCTATCTCATATATTGTGTGGCAGATAAGTTGCGCTCGGTCTAGTTGTGAATGGGTGTGAAAGTGATCTCTCATATATTAGTTTCACCTTTTAAGTTGCATTAGTGAAATAAATGAACTTTGCACGATATTCTAATTATTCGAGTTTCACCTGTATATTGTTTTTACATTATTTAAATGTATTTTTGCCTCTACCTTCCTTTCATGATAGGTGTTCTTTAAAGGAATCCTGTGCTAAAAGATTATGGAGGCTGCCATTGCTGACCTCTCTTGAAAATGATAGTTGCCTGGCTGTCATGCTGATTCAATGGCTTCTGCAGTTTCCTATCCCTGACCTGAAACAAATTCGGAGTTCTGAGCTCAGTCTGACTTTATAATCTGCATGCTGATTTCAGATCAGTGACTTGAAAAGTCCTGAAACCAGAGACAGTCAGGCAACTACTGTTCTTGGAAGGGGATCAGCAATGGCAGCCACTATACTTCTCTCAGTGTCCTTTAATAGTTCATAGACGGTTGATTTACTAAAATAATTCAGTCTGTTCACCCTACAAAGTAAACACAAATAAAGAAGGTGAACCTATATCCACTTTGAATATACAACCATCTGTGAGGAAAATTAAAACAAAACAAGAATTTTGCTAGCACATGATTGATTGAAGTGAACACAGCTTCATTTTCATCTTAGTGAAAACTCACTTTGCTAAGTTTACAGTCTCTATTCCTTTAGTAAATTGAAATATGTCTTGACAGCTGTCTAGAAAGAGATTTCACCTCACTTTAGAGTGATTTCTTCTCATTGTGTATCTGGGAAATCTCCCAAACGAGACACAAACAGGTGTACCCAGCATGTGGCACTTTATTCACACACTTGCACGTTATGCACAAAATGCCCCTGATGAAGCCACTAAAGTGGGGAAATCGGCTGGGTACACTTTAGAGCACTATCTATTGATGGAAGCCATGAAGTATATGAGGATAAGAAAGATAGAGAGGCAAAGAGGTGTATCATGGAAGAGACATTTAGACTAGAATATAAAAAGGAGTTTAAAATAGATTACGGTAGTTTACTGAATAAGAGATCCCGAGAGAAAGAGAAAAGTAATGCATGGTAACCCCTATGAGAACTACAATGTTGGCACTCTAGATCAATAAGAAAAAGAAAATTGATACACAACAATTTAAATGTAAAGAAATCCTATTAAATATAAAATAAAATTTAAAAAAACTTGATAAAGTGGGTAAAGCGCCACTGGGCACTGTCTTTTCATAGATCAAAAGACTAATATTTGTCTTCCTCTGTGGGTCATTTTTAAAATGAAACAATGGAAAGCATGTATCTTGCCACAGTTGTTTTAATACATTACATTTTTGAGGACATTATGGCAAACTCAAAATTGCTAATTTCACTGCAAAATCAAGATGACCAAAACCACTTCACTCACCCCTAATGGCAGCCAATCAGAATAAAACATTTTTTGAACCAATTTTTGTTACGTTAGGGATTGTCACAATTGGTTGATCGTCTTCTTTAATGTTGAACAGGTTTTACCACTCAAGTGGCTTCCTCAGTTCCAGTCAGTGAACATACTTCTGCATTTATAACCAACATGAGGGACTCAGACACAAATGCTGGGGTATGTTCCAAACATTGAACTAAGGAACTCGGATAAGTTGTGAAACATCTTCACCATTACAGAACAAGTGCAGCTGATAGAGACTAATGCTAGCTATACCAAGACCTAAAAATGGAAACCTTGCTAAGTTCACTTTGCTGTTTGCCATTTGCACCAGCTCTGTGTATGAGCACATCTAGGTAATCATATATAGAAGAGGTCTCATTAACACAGAGTTCAGATATAATGCACAGACAAACTCCTGATTTGGCTGGCACTCAGTGCAAAAGTTCTTCTTCTCTCCCCAGAAAAGGTAGCAACAAGTGTCTATGAAGTGATAACGCACTTTAATGTTAAAGTGATCCTTTCACAAAAGGGCGAATGCTAATATGTTAGCCTTTAAAGAATATAATATATAATTTCTCTTCTGATTTCTTTGTCTTCAAACGCCACCATGTTGATGCTCCTGGTCTGCTGGAGAGAAGAGGAGAACACAGTTTGAAGACAAGGGCCAACAAGAAAGGTAGTAAATACCATTTTGTTTTACAGACTGGCATAATTTTTCTATTGATTCTGCGGTGACATGATGTGTGCTACGATTTGCTTTACTTGATTCAGTAATGACATCTTTACAAAATTGCCACATTACCAATGCAGGCCTGGTCCATACATGCAATGTACAAAGCTATGTTAAAAAGACAAAGAAGAACTATAAAGAAGTTTGGTCTGTCCTAAGTATTTATAACTTTTCAGTCTACAATTAACAGGTCTGTTTACAGGAATCTCATACTGTCAAAATGACATTATGAAAATGCCAGACTCCCTTAGAGGATGTCACATACTGATTTTAAAACGAGAATGTTTTCCGAAAGAAATAATTTATTTGCCCATACTGCTCTAATTGTTCATTATTCCAGGGGATATTATCGGGGCTTGTTGTTTTTACAGATTCCACTGGGAAGAAAACCATTTAAGAAATTTAATACAAGTATTATAATTGACTTTATACTGTTTTATTGCACTTTATGAAATAGTGCATCCCAGGCGTGCTGTTTTATGTAAATATTGTGCATTTCTTAAAATTCAAAACTCCTGTGTGCCACCAAAGTATCTGTACAAATGGCTCCCTGACTACTTGGTGGCATCTGCATCCTGTAAAAATAACTTCCCCTTGATTAGAAACAAGGGATTATATAACAAGCAAGTGAATTTACTCTTCAAATGCCAATACAACATCAAAATAAGTTGAGGAAAGTTAAAGAAATAAAAGTAAATATATCTGTGGTATCCTTTAGTCATTTTCAGTAATCTACTACTGGTGAGTTTCTGTTCAGTGACTAAGGTATAGTTTTCATTTATTGCTAATAACGAGGGGGGGGGGAACAAATGCCCCTAGCATGTCCCTGGTGCACCTTTCCTGCAGGATCCGTTTTCTGTCACATTGGCCCCTCCGTGCTCCCTTATTCCTAGCTCTCATGGAAGTTTGCAGAATTCCAGAGTGCCCTCCCCATCTGCTGAGTGTCCTTTCATGGCAGAGAATGAACATGGGGCAGGCTTCCAGGGGTACATTTCACTACTCCTAAACTCCAGAATTTGTATGTGGGTGGGGTCAGATCATTAAGGATATTGTTGTCCTAAGCAACACCGAGTACCTCTGCTACTGGAAATTCAAGTTGGAGTGTCCGTGGAAGGAAATGGGCCATGAAAGAGCCATTACTGGTTGTCCCCTTTTGGATTTCCATTATAAAGAGAAAATGCCAGATTCATCCTGCCATCCCAGAGGGAACTAAATTGTGCCACTTGGAAGAGATGCTGCAGTAAAACCTTTGGCTGTTTAGCTTGGAAGGATCCCCATTCATGGCCAGCATACCTTGGATGCTCAGATTGGGGGAAAAAGGAGCAACAGTGGCAGAAGCTCTTTAGAATGTATCAGTCTGGCCTTGCTGCTGGCAGAAGTTACAGGCAATGCCTAAACCATATAATCTCTGATTATGGAGCTTGCCCAGCATACAAGCTGCTGGCCTGCCCTGCGGTCAGTGTGCTGCCAGGGAGGGAATTCAGCACAGCAGGCAGTTTTGTGGCACAGCATTCCCTGACACAGTTGACCAGCTCACCTTTATAAAAAATTACCCGTCGTGGATCAGCAATGAGTAGAAAACCCCTGCAGCTGATGCTAATTAATATATTTTTTTCTTGGAATTTAGGCTCAAAAACAGTATTGTGTATATATATATATATATATGATCTTCGATGGGATTTAGGTTAATGTTGGCAATTTACTGAATGTTATGATTAGTTTGATGAATGCCCCACGAAACGAGCCCAGGTACATTGGCTCAACCCTAGGATGCAAGGTTTTTCATTTCAAAATGTGAAACTGTGCAATCATAAAGTTACATAAATAGATTGAAAACAAAAAACATGCATCCATTGAGGGAAAGAAGAAATTAGAAAAACTTACCCTTGCAGTAGGGCTACCCCCACACTGCAGAAGCTAAAGGTGCCCATATACTGCTCGATTCTCGTACGAGAATCGGGCGAAATCCCGCGATCGTACAAGAATCGAGCAGTGTGAACTAAGACGTGCGACCGTTTCTACTGTACGGTCGCACGTCTTTTGTCGAGCCACGCGAGGCGGGCTTTCGATGATCGCAAATACGATCTGCCCGTCCAAGGTGGGCAGATCGTACGGGCTTTCAAGAAGCATACGACCATCGCAAGACAAAAGTCTTGCGATGGTCGTAAGGTGTATGGGCACCTTAAGTGTTCATTTTGTCTTGGGGGCTAAAGTAAAGCAGATACTGTATACTCATAATCAGGGCTCGAAAATCCACTCGTCTGCTCGTCTGTGACGAGCAGACAGTGGAGCCCGACGAGCAGCTTCCCGGCCGGCCGTTGAAAGTCCTCACATCAGCCGACCTTTCACTACTCTTACTTGGAAGGCAAAAGTGGCAGACAGGGGTGGGGAGAAGGCGGGGAAGAGGCAGAGCGGGAGGGGGAACTTTTTTTTTTTACATTTAGGGTACTTTTTTCATTATAAAGTAAAAACAAATAACCCCCTGTGGGGTCACAAAAGAAAGCTCTATCTGCCCCCAAAATTTTTTAACATATATTGCAAGGCTATAGTCCGGTCATGCTGACTGGTGAAATTTGTGACTGACTGGTGAGACACCGCCAAATTTTTCAAGCCCTGCTCATAATATATATAGAAAATGAACTGAGCCAATAAGCAAGCTAACAGCTACAAAGCACTGGAATGTACACCCACTGTGAGTGTGTATACGTGTAAAATGAATAACTAAATGTGCCGAGCTACAACAATGATCAGATATAAAGAGCATAAAAAAATCAGTGACTCAAACAAATGTCAGTGAATAAAAATTAATCGGGTGTAAAGTCTTTAAATCTTCATAACTCTGCAAAAATGTCCGAATATAGCAATAGTGATGAATATTTCTTGTTCCTTCACCAAATGCATCCCTGATGAAGTCACGCATTTGACGTCACATTGATCTCTATGACTGATGGCCGCTATGTTACCACTGCTTTTATATCGATAAAGATTGGAGGTTATTGCTTTCCTATTAAAGAAGTGTTATACAGATCTGTTTGCTGGTCTGATTACAACATTGGAGGACATCTGTGAGCGTTTGGAGCTAAGGGCCCCCTCCCCTGGTTAAGAAGAGAATCGCCTGATTTGGGGTCTATCAATAAGGTGAGCACCCCTATATCTGGTGTGGTGCACGTGGTGCATTTGGTGAAGGAACATAAAATATTCATCACTATTGCTACAATTTTTGCAGAGTTATGAAGATTTAAAGACTTTACACCTGATTGATTTTTATTCACTGACATTTGTTTGAGTCACTGATTTTTTTATACTCTTTATATCTGATCATTGTTGTAGCTTGGCACATTTAGTTATTCAGATACTGTATACTCACCTAAACCTCGGTCCTGCGTTGGTCGGCACTCACCTCTCCCCCCTCCACTCTGGCTCTGGAATGACCATCGACATCCTCACATCTAACGCCCTGTATAAGTCAATGGACTTGCACTAGATGTGATGACTTTAAACCGCAAGAGCACAGAGGAAAAGAGGCTCTGGGGACCGGTCTAGCAGCCCAACAAGACTGAGTATGAGGTGTGTATATCTGCTTTATTTGAGCCCCCTAGACAAAACAAGCACTAAACCATTGCAGTGTGGGGGTAGCCCCAGTGCAAGGGTAATTTTTTTTTTTAATCCAGGAGTTTTATCTACATAAATGGGTGCATTTTTTTTCAACCTAACTATGTAACTATGTTATTGTACAGTTCTACATTTTGAAATAAAAAAAGTACTTGACTTTTCTGCACTCAACTCAATACAATATTTAATCAACAAAGAAAAAGGTAGTACAACATTTCACTGAAAGTTGTGACTACCCTTTACTGTATACTAAAAAGTCTTGGCCAGTTTGCAGGGAATCTGGATTTTCAATCAACTAGATCTTTATAAGGTGGCACTGAGCCACGCAGAAATCATGGGTCATGTAGTATAATTCTAGTTTTGTATAAATAATCTTTAAATTCTTGTGCACCTCATCCCCAAATTGTTCAGAAAAAATGCCATTTACTATCCAGATGTGGAAGTGGAAAAAAACTTGAAACTGCAACTGAAGTAAATGTTATAAAGTTATAAAATAGTAAAAAATAAGTGGAAAATATCAGAACCTTTTATTAATAGATCAGACAGTGGTTAACTGATGTTCCAAGCCAAAAAAAACAGTTGACTATAATATTACACGATGGCGTCATTGTCTATTACTCTCATGGATCCACAAAAGGTGATGACATTCCCTGTAAGAGAGGATTTAAGGACACCAATACCTATATCTTTTTATCTTCCTCCAGGTAAATTGCTGAGTTCTCAAACCGCTTCCTTTGCAGATCGATGAGCAGCATTGACCAATCGTAAATGATGTGTGAAGGCTGTAGAGTTTATGAGCTGATCTCCTCTTTCATCACCTACTAAAGCCATTCATTTCGCACTGCAGAGATGTATTCATTATCAAAACACATTGAAGAAACAGATGAAGTTTGCGGATGTTTTAGTGAGATTAGCTTGGAAATTAAAGCAAGTAAACATCATAAAAGTGTTAGGGAACTTGTTAGGGAGACCCTTTTGTCATTTGTTTCTATTTCAATATTTTTTTTTGTTTTACAAGAACAGAGAAAAACCCAGAAAATAAAATATAAAATTACGTATGTAAACTATACACCATACAGTATACATACATAGTTACATAGTATTTGAGGTTGAATAAAGACACAGGTCCATCAAGTCCAACCTTTGCGTGTCTGTGTGTGATTGTGCATGTGTATATGCGTACACGTGTCCCTGTGTGTCCTTGTTTTTAAGTGTACCTGTACCTCTGTATGTTGCGGTCTCTGTGGAAGGTATCTAAATGCTTTTTTAATTATTCAATACTCTCAGCTGATACCACTTCTTGTGGCAGCGAGTTCCAGACTTTAACCGCTCTGACTAAAAGTAAGCCCCTACGCTCCTTGTGGTTAAATCTTTTCTCCACCAGTTTTAGGTGGTGGCCTCTAGTCTTTTTTACGGAGTTTACTGTACAAAGTTTATTGCTGATGTTGCCACTAAACATTTTGTACATCAAAGTCATGTCCCCCCTCCCCTAATCTCCTTACTTCCAGTGTGAACAAGTTTAAATTTAGTAACCTTATCTCATATTTTAGGTCTTCCAGCCCCGTAATTAGTTTTGTTGCCCTTCTCCGGACTTTCTCCAGCTCCAGGACATGCTTTCTCTGGACTGGTAACCAAAACTGGACCTCATACTCCAGATGAGGCCGAACCAAGGATCTGTAAAGTGGCAAAATTATTGCTTTGTCTCTACAGTACATTCCCTTTTTAATACAGTATTTAAGACAGTACTCGCTTTGTTTGCCGAAGCCTGGCATTGCATACTATTATTCAATCTGTGGTCTACTATGTCCCCCAGATCTTTTTCCATTTCTGACTTCCCTAGTGGAGTACCCAATAATGTTTATTCTTCTTGCCTGTTTTTAACCCCAAAATGCATTACTTTACATTTATCAACATGAAAGGAGAACTATGAGATGAGTGATTTCCACTCACCTCATAGTTCTAGCCGACCTGTGACAATGAGACTGTCACAGGTCAGCTCAGTAGATCAGGAGGTGAGCGAACACATACCGGGTTCGCTCACCTGTCGATCCTGTCACGGCTCTCTGCCGTGACAGGGGGAGGGGCTGGATTCCCCTCTCCCTGCTCCGATCTGCCAGCGCTGACTGGCGGAACGGACGGGGGAGGGGGCAGGTACAGCTGGCTCTGCCTCTAGATAGGCAGAGCCAGCTGTCACTCATGCAGCTCGGCGGATCCCGACATCTAAGTCGGGATCCACTCCGGCTGCGGCGTTTCAGTATACCGCGAGCTGTAGCTCGCGGTATACTGAGCTTAGGGTAACGAGAGGACGCTAGTTTGTGTCCTCCCGTTACCCTTAGGAGAACTATGGGGAAAACCCCTGACCCCATAGTTCTCCTTTAAACCTCATCTGCCATATAGTTGCCCACTCCCCTATTTTATCCAGGTCCTCCTGTAATGTTATAGTGTCTAAGTCCGTGTCTATTACCCTCCCAATTTTAGTACCATCAGCAAACACAGAAACACCCACAGGCACACCCAGAAAATATGCAACATGTCACCCTTAGAGGAGCACCCCCGAAAACACTTACCTGAATAACTAGGGTTTTTATGAATGATTCATACCATTTATTTTAACAAAAATCTTCCCATGAGAATATATGTTTGTTTAACATATTTTATACATGCTATGTACATGCAGAAGCCTCTCTTGTGTAGATATCCAAAAAGTATTCCTCTTCCCCGGCAGCTACATAAAGGTTTATGTAGGCGAAAGTTAGGAAGGGATGGGGCAGAGGAGCTGGGCCAGCACAGAGAGTAATTATACACTCAAAGAAGAGGAGAGATAGGGAGGGAGGGTGCATGCCAGGGAATTGATTTATCCTGTAGTTAAGTTTAGTAAGTTCAAAGGCACATTGCAAGTAATTCAAAAAATAATTTATGGAAAGAAAACACACAGCAGTAAGCATTTCAATTTCTTGATTTAGGGTTTAAAGTGACTCTGTTGCTAGAATAGAAACTCTGCAGAGCTGTCAACTTGGAATGAAAGAACTGGGAGAAAAAAAGGACTCATATTTTTTCACTATATTACCAAAAGCTGGAAAAGTATAAACAGTGTTAAACATGTTTTCACTCTGACCTGAAGAGAAACTCAGACTGGGGAAGGAGAGCCAGCTCTAAGGGACAATCAGATGTGCAACAGTGCACAAGGTGACAAGGAACATGCTTACAGATGGAAAATGCAGGGGGATGACCATATCAGTGAACGTCTGCAGCACCATGCCCTGCAATTTTGTGCACCCCTTACCACCGTCTGTGGAGTGGCTACTAAAAATTTAGTATTGCTAAAGCTGTAATCAGTCTAGCTGATTCATAGTTGGTTATCATCTGGTTAGTTCCAGGTGTTCTGCTATTGATTGTACTTGCCTGAGTGGGGTGTGACCCTACTACAGTGTGGGGCAGCCAATGGGAGAACATCTTGAATGTCTATGTCTCTCCCTAGCCAATCACTGGGAGTTTTATGGCCAGTGGGGGAGTGCATATATACTCAGGGGATTGCCATGTGCTGTTCCAGTCTACCCACTGGCTTAGATTGGGGTGGGGCACTCAGACTTGGAGATGCTGACTAGAAGTCTGGAGGAAGTCACCTGTGGACCCTAGAGGGGTCTGGAATTAATTGAGGAGGGCAGCCAGAAAAGCATTAAGGCTACTGGAGATGCCAGGTACTGATATGGACCTCGGGAACAAGTCTGGTGTCTCTCTTATGGAAGATTTCATGTCAATCCCTATTCAGCTGTTGCTCTATTGCCCAGTGTCAGCCCGTTCTCTTATTGATTCTGCATTGTGGAAGTCTGAAGGGATTGGTGAGTTTGGAGTCTGTGTTGTATTTTTGCTATGAATGTTTGAAGCCCTATACCCTCTGTCCCAGTTTGATGTTCTGCAATAAAGCATTAAAAAAGGCACTTAAAGTGACTGGCGCCCAACTTTTTTGATCACATGTCCCTTCACTGGCTAAGGATCTTCCCCTGAGAGGGAAATGTCCGCCCTCTCTTCCCTTTGATAGTCCAAGTCAGGCCTCTGGGGGTCAGGGGGTGCTACATTTACATTGCAGTTTTTGGGGTTTTATAGTGAAAAGAACTGTTGGGGAATATATTACATGGTCATGAAAACGCTGGCAAGTTAATTGGCACCTGTCTAAATTGGCCCTTGTATGTATACATGCGAGATAGGGAACTTAGATTGTAAGCTCCTTGAAGGCAGGGACTGATGTGAATGTGCACATATAAAGCGCTGTGTAAGACTGATGGCGCTATATAAATACCTGTAATAAATAAATAAAACAAACAGCTTTGACTTCATCTCACACACATCTCTGCAAGATACCCACATTATCTCAACTGGCACTCCTCTAATCTAAGTGTCAGCAATTGTATTTCACTCCTAGACTGACAAGCTCTGCAACATATAACGGAGAGTATAAAACCAGCAATCCTGCTGTCAAACACAGCAGAAAATATGGGCTACATAAGTTAATGTAATAAATAAGGTAGACTCCTCCCACCGTAGGGGACTTTAAGGATCTGCTTTACCTACAGTGGTTTCAAGTTCAGCTATAAAATTTGGACCAGAAAATTATCATCACTGCTTTTGATCTTCATTAGTCATCATCAGAAGATCAATTCCCCAGACATCATTTCAACACACCCCTCTTTAGATCAGTGAACGTAAACAGACAGCAGTTGAACTGCGGAAAATAATAATCCAATTAAAGGAACTTTGAATGATAAATTGTTGGATGTGCTGTTTTCACAGCAGGTTAATACAAAACGAAACATTGTTGATCTTCTGGACGCGACTGACATTTAAAGGTCAAACTCATCCATTTCACATCAGTATAAAACCTTTATTATACTTTGATCAATAATGGCTACAGGATAATTACAACAAGTCTTGTGTTTAGTGTTACTAGCTCAGTATATACGTTGCTAGTATCCTTTGCAAATATCGAACAAAGGGGAGAAAATCAATTTGATGTCATAATTGTGACCTTGCCAAGCATGAATTAATAGAGGAGGCTTTATGGATGCAATAGTGCCAGTGATTACTTTAATAATAATATTTCCTGCTTAATTCCTGGAAATTACAGTCATCAGCAAAATGGTGGCAGCCATACAATAATAGCACAATTGGCCGGTGAATGGTATAAAAAGCCCTGTGTGGAGATGACAGGACACAGGAGCAAATTTATTAGAAAGGAGAACAACCCTGCTTCGAACCTTTTAACCTCACTGAATATTTAAATCTGTTACTGGTATGTGAAATCTTTGTTGTATGCAGTAATGGCAAAGCCTCATCAATTCTCTGGAGAAAAGGCAACCCCATATGTTGTTCTAACCTACCTTCTATTTATAACTTATTATGTACTGTATGTCCATGTGCTAGGTGTTTGGCTTTAAATTAAAAGGATGATAAATATGAGGTGGTTTATGCTGCTTTTAGGAACCAAATTGGGTTTTTTTTCTTGCAGAATTGTAATTGCTATTAAGTGAAAACATTTGAAATCCTGAGTGTTATAAGACAATATGGTCTGTGTACAAGCAGCATATGGCACATTAGCCTCAGCTGAGTCTAATGAAGGGAAATGTATATGCTTTTATTTTATACCTGAATACTTTCAAATTGGCTTAAAAATTGGTTTATACATTTTTTGTTTACACTTCTCTATATTAACACATTTACAGATCCTAGCCATGTAGGCCACTCCTATAATCAGGGCTGGATTTATGCCTGGACAACATAGGTCATGATCCATGGTAGAATAGCCTCCAGGAATTGCACCTCTAGTATGCACACATGCAACTCAATTGGTAGAGTAGTGTTTACCTATATACATGGTCCATGCAAGCATACATTATCATAGCAATATACAGGTGAAACTCGAATAATTAGAATATCGTGCAAAGTTCATTTATTTCACTAATGCAACTTAAAAGGTGAAACTAATATATGAGATAGACTCATTACATGCAAAGCAAGATAATTCAAGCCGTGATTTGTCATAATTGTGATGATTATGGCTTACAGCTCATGAAAACCGCAAGAACCCCAAATCCACAACCTCAAAAAAGTAGATTATTACATGCAATCAATAAAACAAGGATTGTACATAGAACAATATCGGACCTCTGAAAAGTACAAGCATGCATATGTACTCAGTACTTGGTTTGGGCCCCTTTTGCAGCAATTACTGCAATTACTTTTGCACGATATTCTAATTATTCGAGTTTCACCTGTATATAAATACACATATAATACAAATCTACTACAAAAATGCTCAAATAATCCCTGAGATACAATTTTAATGTCATAATCTTTGGAGTCCATGCCTTATGAAATATCTGAAACTTAAAGTGACATTAAAGTCACAAATATGTTACCCCCACCCCCATGCTGCTTTGAGGACTTACCTCAAATGATGCCTCTTGATCCGATCATCTTCTGCCTTCCACTTGTATTCAGTAACCCCTCCAGCAATGGTGCCGGTCTCTGATCCACTACGGTCTCCTATCTCTTCCTGTCCCACGGTTTCTGTCCGACGTGCACACTCCCGGCTGCGTGTATTCAGCTCCACTGTGTCTCTCCTCTTCTCCCCAACGAAGATCTCTACTGTGCATGTGCTCGCCCCATCTCGAGCAGCCATGCAGGATGAAGCTTCAGATCTTCAGACGGGAGCGAGCGGTGGAGACACAGGTAAGTTTTTACCTTTTTGGTAACTTTTTTAATTTTGTTTTATGTTTTTGCTTATATACTGTTTTCTACGGTATTACCAGTCAAAAAAATTGTAAGGCCAGTTTTGTTGCTTTAGCCACCATAGCCAAGTCCTGATCATTTAACTTTTTCTAGTGCAATGAAAGCAATACAGCTTGGTCAAGGCTGTTATTTGATAGAAAAGCAGCAGAAGTTTACTAATGAGGTTATCTTCGTAAATGTAACATACTTCTGAGCACGTTTGGAACAACACTTGGCTGTATGTAGTCATTCGCTATACAAACCACATGAATTGATTAAAAGCAGACACACACATTAACGGTGAGGATTAGTTATTAGCAGATGAGAATTAAGAGAAGAACTAAGAGAGTTTAGTAAAGGGCCTTCTAAAGCTTACATTGAGTCAAACAATTCCAAAGTGGACATAACTTGTTCTTATGTATTTAACTAATGATGGTCCCGAGTGCAGTTTTGTCACCTTCACATACCTGCAGACCTGCACAGAGAAGCAAGTTCTTCTTCTTTCAGTTAGCATTGCATGATTGAGCAGATGCATATCATTGGGTCTATGTAGCCAGCTCAGGCTGCAAGATAAAAAAAATGGTGCTCATCACATGACAAACTTTCCAACAGGACAGTTGGCTTTTCCTTAACACAGGGCCCAGGTCAATGGGACCCTAGCAAAGATTCTGCATCTCAGATTACAAGTTCCCAGACATTCCTAATGGCAGTTTTATAGTAAAACTCAGGACACCTATATACTTGCACTAATAATTAGATCCATTTACATGACTGTATCCCCTAAAAAAACATATGTACATATTTACAAATTATTGCAAGTACAGTACTGCAATTGTACTGCATTTACATAATACATAGTATTGCAATTTACATATGTCTTGGTATGTTCTCCTGTTCCCCCTCCTGTTTGGTGCTAACTAGTACAGTCCCCATCTAGAAACGCCCTGCCTCTCACTCTACTGTACTGTTAATTTCACTTTCCTAGCAGAGACGGGGTTTAAAAAAAAGCATTGACTTCAAGTTCTTACACTTCAAAACACTGAAAAAACATCCTTTGTATTGCACTTATCTGAAGTAAAATTGTTTTGGATTCAACATCTGTGTCTTATTGAAGAGTTAAGCTGCCTGGGATTTTGCCAAGTTAGCAAGTGGGCATATTATCTGTGTAGACTGGGTCTAAGGAGGTATATGATTGCATATATTGGCATTTAAAACAGAGCAGAGGTCCAGGACCTGGCTTTGGTGTAGAACAAGTATGCAAATTAGTTTATCTTTAAAGCAAATTTGTACTGAGAGAATTATATATATTATATATATATTGTATATCAGTTATACTCACAGATATCAAATATATAATCACTTATACTAACAGATATAACATATATAATCACTTATACTTACAGATATTATATATATCACAGACTTTGCAAACTTAGAAAGAGACCTGTGCTATTATTCCATAGAGAAATACAACACTAAAAGTGAAATAACGCATAAAATATGTTGTTTATTTAGCCACGTAGACGGAAAAGACTTTATGGCTGTATGTCTGCTGTTTGGACAAATCTTGTGATTATAGTAGATATTTCAAATAATTTTACGCCTGCAAAATAAAAGAAAACTTTGTTGACTCGATTATCTTCAGATTTTCTGAGCCTCATGTAAACAACATTAAATGTTACAGGAAAAGTATCTTACCTTCAATTTGCTTTTTCTAATGTAGTTTTAAAATAAGTGAATTAGGTTTCTGCAACGTCGTTAGTTGATTTAGCTATTTCTATGAATCTTGCTCCCTCTTGTGGTTACAACATACCATGTCTCCTCATATAGTATTCGCTTTAAACATTAAACAATGATAGCTTTATTTTCTTTCTTTATGGTTTCAATAGAGGAGTTGCCAGTTCAAACCAACCGTGTAAAGCAAAACCGGCAGGGGGGATTCCTTGAATGTAAGACAGGCCAGCCTATCCAGCTAAGTATTTTATGGTCAAAAGACACATGACTGGGTAGTGAATTTATGATGCCACCCCACTGGTATTTACCCAACAGAGAAAAGCAATAAATTCGTGCAATAACCTGACGTTGTTCACACTACTTTGTGAGATTGACACCAAAGACTAATGTTATGATTGTATTCATTTAAAATTAAAAACAACAAATCTTCAAAAAGTTGGCAAAAGTCTGTGGAGAGTCTATTTTCAATAGTCACATCCCTTTA
Source organism: Nanorana parkeri (assembly GCF_000935625.1). Lineage (NCBI taxonomy): Eukaryota > Metazoa > Chordata > Amphibia > Anura > Dicroglossidae > Nanorana > Nanorana parkeri. The sequence continues at coordinate 5,706,565 of NW_017306272.1, forward strand.
GGGGCACAAAGTGGCTCCATACTACAAGAGACATTATTAGACTTATGCAAAGGGAGATCAGTTGTCAGGTTCGTTCATTATGATTCACATTTCTTTTGGTCTTGGATCTTTTCTTTAGGTCTTGGACCTTTCCTTTAGCTTTGATCCTTCTGTAGCGCTTTTTCCCAGAGTCTATCAAATTCACCCGCCATGACCAATAAAGAGATTATGTAAATAAGAAGCTTTCCAAACTCTTTACTGAGATCTCACAAACTCCCATCCATGCCACACGGATCAAGAGACTTGAAACACCAAATAGACGCTGCCTAGCATATTGGCTAAGTGGCTAACATGCTTGCCTTGAAGCTCTGTGCCCTGGGTTTAGATCTCATCTAGGACACTATCTGCATTGAGAGTCTGTGTTGGTTTCCTCCAGCAATCCAACAGCATACTAGTAAGTTGATTGGCTCCCTACAGACATAGGTCCAAGAGAGCAGCAACAGACATTTCCGCTGTAAGTCCTTAACATGAATTACCAGTAGGTAGTGTTTCTTGGCAACAAAGACTTGACTATGAATTTAGAAAGTGGTGAAAAGTAAAAATAAACTCTACCTACCTGCATAAAATTCAACTTTGAGCGTGGCTTCATGCTTTCCAAAGTTTAGACTTCTAAGTTAGTGTTTTGGTACACAGGGTGCATTGGCATCTAAAAAAGGGTTTAGATAAATAAGAACAGATCCCTTTGGTCCTTTATTTTAATTTCAATAAGTTTTTATTGAGCATTTTCAGCGGTACAAAGAAAAGGTATTCAATATTGAACAACAATTCAGGTCTATTCAAGACCATAAGGACAAACCATAGGAAGAAAGATATATGTGGTGAGCCACTACAATCGGAGCTACCAACCCGTGTGGAAGTCTAGAGAAGGTCCAGGGACCTGACCATTTTGAGCTATGCGTAGATTCGTAGCACAGAGTCATGGGGGAGGTGGGTTATGCCGAGACTATAGGAACCACGGGCGCCATTTCTTTGTGAAGCCTGTCATTGTGTCGTTGCGGATTGCGAGCACCCGTTCGTATTCGCAGTGTAGCCTCAGTACCTGTAGGGTCTCTGAGACATTAGATGCTTGCAAACCCTTCCGATGTCTTGCAATTGTTAATTTGGCCGCTAGGAGGATGTGAATCACCAGCGCTCTGAGGTGGGTAGGGTATTGGTCTGTACCTAAGTGAAGGAGAGCCGGGTGGGGCTTGGGAGCAGAAAGGAAGCCAGTCACTGCAGATATTATTTGAAAGATCCCCCTCCAAAAGCGGGTAAGGGGTTTGCAGGTCCAGTAGGTGTGTAGCAGTGTGCCCGTAAGTCCACAGCCTCTCCAGCACTCCACAGAGGAAGCCGCAGACACCTTGGCTAAGCGGGAGGGTGTCAGATACCATATGAGCAAGGTTTTCTGAGGCAATTCCAACATGTCTACACACCTAGAAGCCCTCCAGGTCTCTCTGAAAGAGAGCAGCCACTGATCCTCAGAGAATGTGGCTCCCATATCCCGCTCCTAAGTCTTGATGGGAGAGGTTTTCTCAAAATTTTGCTTGTTGTGGAGGAGTAGATAGAAAAGCGAGATGCCTTTATTTTGGGGGGCGGTGGATGTGAAGTAGGATATTGCTTTAAAGGGGAGTTTGATGTGAAGATTTGTCTTGTAGCTGAGAAGATGGGCTATTTGCGATAGTATTCTCCCTGAGGGAGTTGGAATTGGGGAGAGATCTCCTGGAATTTTTTAAGCAACCCCCCCTCCGTAATGTCGGATAGGTAGGTTATACCTCTATCTCTCCAGGTTTGTAAAGAAAGATTTGGTATCAGAAGTTCCAACGAGGACACTGGTACTGGGACAGTTTTCAGCGGGACATGGGGGAAGACGGAGTCGATTAGTACTCTCCAGGCTCCCACTGATGCAAGGATGGGGGGTGATAGATTTTGTATGGGAGCGGATTCCCAGGCACGGGACATTAGGTAACGAAGCAGGTCGTTACCGGGGACCATGTCGCTTTCTATGTCTAACCAATGTTTATCGGTGGGTGGAGTGAACCAACTTTTGAGGTGAGTCAATAGTGACACTGACCTGTGTTTGATAAGTAGCGAATGTGAACTTCTAGCTCTCTTGCCCTGCCACACAAAGTCTTTGAGGCAGGACTGTAGGGCTCTCAAGTACCATAGGGGGATTACGATAGGCAATGTACGAAAGAGATATAAGAGTTGGGGCAGGTAAATCATCTTAAAAGATGCCAGTCTCACGGTTGGTTCTTTATTTTAATGACTGAGCTCCCTCTAGTATATGGCAGCCATCACTGGAGTGGATGTATTCTGGAAAGTACATGATTTACTAAAGTTTTGGAGCAAGTGGAGCAAAAAAAACAATATTTATGATCACAGTAGCCACAAAATAATATGTTTGGAGACTGTTTCTACAGAGGTGCCTCATTTGATAAATGATAGTTTTCAGGATTATACCTTCCCGAAGACCATAACATTTTAGAGAATAACCCCTTCATGAGCATGGAATTATCCCCTGTAATACTTTTGTGATAAATATTCCTGATATCAGCAATGAAATCAAACGTATGCATTAATCCTTGAAAACCATAGAGTCAGTAAACTTTTACAGGTTTCACTGACACTTTCTAAGGGCTGTACACTCACACAAAGTAAAGCAGAAATGAGCACTGTAATTAGACACTCATGAGTTCTAGCAATGGCCTGACGTACGTAATTATTATGCTGTGCCTTTGTATCATTTAATATTTTATCACAACATAAATATGTGGCTTCTATTCTTCAACCTCTCATTCTACATTCATTCCCAAGTATATCTGTTCATGGAATGATCTGCATGCATGGCTTTAATTAAAATTATCTTTATGCTAATTAAATATAATATGAATAAAGAAATTCACTAAGTTAAACAAGCACAATTAAAATCTGAAATATGTACTAACTGAACATTGTTAGTGTAGCCCGTAATTGCCATGCCTTCCAAAGAGACATAATTAATTGTGCTTCAAAAATCCTGTTTTCTTATTTCAATTTGTTGTTGTGTTCACAAACAAATTCTTCTAATTCTTTATGGTCTAAATTAGGACTTTTATATTAATTAAGACTGAGACGGTTTAAGAATGTCCTTGTTTGCAGGTGCTCTTTGTTTAAAGCCTATATATAATGAAGGAGACCCAGTAGCCACCTCTCTAAATGAGCTGAATGCACTTGAAGCTAGACATATTGACTATCAGAACAACTATGCTTTTCTCTCTGTGCACCTTCCTCACTCTTTTCGCCTTTACCACCTGCTTTGATGAGACTACAGCAACTAATCTAGAAAGTCAAGAGAAATACGATGACTTGTTTGAGGTAAGTCTATTTTGTGACTGCATTTTGTACATAGCTAAGTATATGTGGCTTGGTGTCTTATGTAAGACACCAAGCTACATATACTTCATATCTTATATAAGACACCAAGCCTGGGGGTCACTATGTTTGTGCCACTTGACTGAGTGATTATTGCAATATGGATTCCTCGAGAGTTTCAGCCAAAAAAGAAGAAGGGTTAAAATGGAATTATTGGCAAACTATAAAACAACAAATATAATACAGCCTTTTACAAGAGCTAACACATCAGTTTCAGTTTTTCTGAGGCCCCCTGTAACTTTTTTTTATTACCTGTTGATCCTGCCAGTAGATGCATTAATTTTCCACATCCTGTTTGATCTGCAGGGTAGTTTTAGATGGACATGTAGTTTTAAATGGACTTTAAAGTGGAACACCAACTCAGCTTTTTTTATTTTATTTGGATTACCCCCTCCCCATTTAAAAGAATTCCCATTTTCTACTTAACCTCCCCATGCTCCAGCAGTGTTCCCAGCTTCTTCCTCAGCCCTCTTTGAGCAAAACAGTCATGTCATCCTGCCCTTTCCCTGTGATCAATCAATCAATTACTATCAATTATATTAAATAGGGCTAGAATAAATATTAGAGTATAGTTCAGCTAATTTGCATATTGTCTGCCTTACCATCTTAAAATCTCCTTATATTAATCTTAAAATCTGTGCTTTAAGATGCTGGTTTAGAATAGAGTTCTTCTTTAAAGTGATTCTGTGTTTAAACAAAAAAGATAATATGCTAGCGAGTATAAAATGCAGGTACCTAGAGGTGCCTGTATATGCCTTGAGCAGCACACAGTCCTCACTGACTACCAGCCCATTCTAAACTCCACAGATTAATATACTTTCTGGCTGTGTCAAAGTTGCAGCTCTCAAGAGTCAAAAGGACCACTGTTTTTGGTTTGAAGGTGGGCATAGACAACAGAGGTAGGTTTGGATATATATTTTCTATACATGAGATTTTCCAGTTAAGACAAAGATAACTGCATGTTAAGTGTTTTTGTACTTTTTGTAAATTGTACAGTTTTGTAAATTGTACAGATATTGCAGGGAGCGAACAAAGATTTGCTTCGTAGTAACTGCAAAATTGTCTTTGAGATGCTCTAAGGAAAGGAAAACTCCCACTATATATAAATGGGAAAGGTCTGTTATATCCTTATTAGACCACCTTATTAGACCACCATGCAATCTAGATGACGATTTAGTTCCTATAATATTAGGTTGTTTCCAAAAGGGGTTCTGGAAGAGAAGATCCTTGTGTACGAGAAGCAACTTCAGCCCTGACCTTTGCTGAAAAATGATTGCATTCCTTAAGTGGTGTGCAATATAAACAATCAATAAGTTTAGTCCTAAAGCAATATACTGTATGTCTATCAACAGAACCGTGGGGGGCCAAGGGGTTCCCAGGGTGCAGCCAGTCAAATACATGGCAGTTGGGATGCTAGAAAATAAATTAAAAAAATGTGGCTAAGGCAAAGCACCGTCTGGTACAGTAAAATCAACTGAATCTGTTATTTGAAACCTTTTTCTGGGAAGTAGGTTAGGGATGGTTTTAACATATTGAGGAGTTTTGGTCCATATCTGTAGCCTGTAGTCTTTTTGTGTAAGAAGTGGATTAATGTTAACAAGAATAAATACAGTTGTTATGCACTTATTCTCCTAAATATTTGAATATATCTGTCCAAAGGAGTTGGTTACATGGTTGGAAAGAGACACCCAACCAAACCTCTCATTCTCCATCAGCAGAGCATTAATGATTTTTCATAATTGTCTAAATATATAAATGTGTCCTCAGTGTACAGAGTGACTTTTTCCTACAGAGAGGTCCAACGTAAGCCCTTAATTACTAGAGATTGTCTCAGCGAGGACAGCTTCAAAAGTGTCCCAGCAGGAGGCACTACAGTAACGTGCAGAGTTTAATTGCAATAATCCCCCATATCTTTCCTTACCCCATTGTTTACAGTCTTCTGACATAACCATAAGGGATATAATTTGCCGTTTCTAAGGTTTATGTCCTAAAAGAAGAGATAGATTTATTGAGGAATGATCAGAAAGAGACTTGGTGATATAGCAGAAGGGGATTTCAAGCACCTAGGACATTATGTTTGGGTAAGCTATAACCAAATCAATCCTAGATAGGGTCATACATGATTTAAGCAAGAAAATTGCCTGGAATTGGGGTATTTCCTTCCCCATATATTTCAATAACCATATGCTTTATACCTTTGAAGAAAAAAGGATGCCTCCAACTGCAGGGGTCTGAGTCTATCAAGTTTAAGGTCCTTCACAGAATTAAAATCTCCAGTGATAATAAAACAGCATGCTGGAAATTGTAAGATCTTATTACTCAGCTTGGGAAAAATATAAGTATTTACAGGCAGAGGTACATACAGTATATTACCACCAACAACATGGGAGTGTTGTGATTAAGACAATGTAGAATAACATAAGGACTCTGGCAGCTGGAAGCCATTCTAAGGCACTCAAAAGGAAACTGTTTGTGAATAAGTATGGCAACACCCCTTGCATATTTGGAATATGTAGAGTAAAAAACCCCGGTAAACATATATGCCCTTTAACATGTGGAATTTAGGCTACAATATTATAATTAGTACACATAGCTTGAACTCGATGGACCTGCGTCTTTATTGAACCTTACCTACTATGTTACTAATTATGTATTATGACTGTCAATGAACTAGGTAATTCCAAGGTTCCCCAAACAAGTGTAAAGCAGAAAAAAATAATAGACTATGTTGAGGGAAATCAAAACCATTGCTATACACACATACACTATATTGCCAAATGTATTGGGACGCCTGCCTTTACACGCACATGAACTTTAATGGCATCCCAGTCTTAGTCCGTAGGGTTCAATATTGAGTTGGCCCGCCCTTTGTAGCTATAACAGCTTCAACTCTTCTGGGAGGCTGTCCACAAGGTTTTGGAGTGTGTCTTTGGGAATGTTTGATCATTCTTCCAGAAGCGCATTTGTGAGGTCAGGTACCGATGTTGGACGAGAAGGCCGGGCTCGCAGTCTCCGCTCTAATTCATCCCAGGACTCTGTGCAGGCCAGTCAAGTTCCTCCACCCCAGACTCACTCATCTATATCTTTATGGACCTTGCTTTGTGCACTGGTGCGCAGTCACGTTGGAACAGGAAGGGGCCATCCCCAAACTGTTTCCACAAAGTTGGGAGCATGAAATTGTTCAAAATGTCTTTGTATGCTGATGCCTTAAGAGTTCCCTTCACTGGAACTAAGGGGCCAAGCCCAAACCATGAAAAACAACCCCTCACCATAATCCCCCTCCACCAAACTTTACCCTTGGCACAATGCAGCCAGGCAAGTAGCGTTCTCCTGGCAACCGCCAAACCCAGACATGTCCATGGGATTGCCAGACAGAGAACCGTGTATCATCACTCCAGAGAACACGTCTCCACTTCTCTAGAGTCCAGTGGCGGCGTGCTTTACACCACTGCATCCGACGCTTTGCATTGCACTTGGTGATGTAAGGCTTGGATGCAGCTGCTCGGGCATGGAAACCCATTCTATAAAGCTCTCTACACACTGATGTTGTGCCAATCTGAAGGCCACACAAAGTTTGGAGGACTGTAGCTATTGACTCTCCAGACAGTTGGTGACTTCTGCGCACTGTGTGGTTCAGCATGCGCTGACCTTGCTCTGTCCTTTTACATGGCCTAAAAGTTGCTCCCACTTTGTTATAATGCAACTAACAGTTGACTGTGGAATATTTAGTAGCAAGGAAATTGCACGGATGGACTTACTGCATAGGTGGCAACCTATCACGGTACCACGCTTGAATTCACTGAGCTCCTGAGAGCGACCCATTCTTTCACAAATGTCTGCATGCCTAGGTGCTTGATTTTATACACCTGTGGCCATGGAGGTGATTGGAACACCTGAATCCAATGATTTGGAGAGGGGGGTCCAATACGTTTGACAATATAGTGTACAACAACTAAACAAAAATAGTCTCACACAGAACACATAGGTTATCAAATTTTCACAGAGGGTGCCCCTGTCAGCACCCTTCCACTTGGCATCCCTTGATCAGCTGATTGAAGCATCAGGTTAGAAAATCTTCTGCCGAATGGAGCTTGCAGCCAGTCAGTACAATGCAAAACACTCATAAACATTGATAGAGAAATCTGTTACATTTTCTTCATTCAGCCCGCAGGTTGAAGGAATGAATAAAATATAACCATGTATACCCTGCTTTATAATGGCTAATAACAGCCATGACTGAGTAGGTCTAAACTCCCCCAACTCGTACCTTGACTGAGTAGGTCTAATCTTCCCCAACTCGTACCTTAACTGAGTAGGTATAATCTCCCTCAACTCATACCCTGACTGAGTAGGTCAAACTAGAACTAACAACAAGAAACATGGACCAAGAAACAGAGGTGGAAGTTGTTCACATAGCATTCACACAATGCGAGCTCCCATTAAGTAGATTGCCAGAGTGACCAATAGGTCAGGGGACCCTGCAGTTAAGGTGGAATTTGTGACTGATATAACTGTACTGTGGTTGATCTGGCTTCTGATGGCATTGGCAGACAGTAAAGATTCTTGATCCAGAAGTGCATACTTTCAGTGGTGGGGATAAAGTGTGGGGAAAAAGCCCATCATGTACAATGTGTTATGAATAAGTCATGCATTATTTTTTTATGATTTCAGTCCAGAAAGGGGTAGCTTCGTCCTGTTTCATGTGTTTTATAAAACTAGCCAGTTCAATAACTGAAGTTGAAATTACCCATAGGTAAATAAGTGATGACTTCTTCATCTCCCCTCTCTTCCCCCATTTTCCAGGTCTGTGTAATAGAGTGTTTCAGTTGGAGAGAGCCTGAAAGGAAACAGTTACTGTGTATAGAAAAAGTATAATGCTCCATGAGACTGCTTAAATGTTTACTTATACTTGAGTATAATATAAAATAAAAAATGTTTATTGTACTTACATATAATAAAGAGTTTAATATAAATATATAAAAAAAATATAAAACATTTTTCCTGTTAACAATGCTGATTGTCTGGTTGATGCTGGTCTTAAAATGCTCAGTAACATGAATCACCAAAAAAGAGATTTTCTCTTATTTTGTACAATACACTATTCCAGTGTATGAGGAAAGTCCTACATATAAAATGAAACAAATAAAAATATCTAAAATATTAGAAAGTCAATCACCTTATCATACTTAGTTATTTTAATTAACAAGAAAATTACTTTTTTCTTTTTTACTATCTGTACAGTCCAGAGAAGATTTCCAAAATGAGAGGAATGGTAATTCAGATGAATACCGATACTGGGGATCCAACAACAAAAATGACATGAACAGATACAGCAGCCTGTCCATGCAGCCTGAGAGGGAATTTCTACATGAACGAAGCCTCAAACCTGCTGCAAATCTTCCTCTGAGATTTGGAAGAACATCTGATGACAAAGTAGCCAAAAGCATTCCCAATCTACCTCAACGGTTTGGGCGTTACTTATCTGGAAAGGCCAACATCCAGTCAGTGGCAAATTTACCACAGAGGTTCGGAAGATCACAGTATAGCAACCATTTTGCTCACTCCCTTGCCACATTACCACTGCAATTTGGAAGAACGGCGCATTCTGATAGACTACAATATGAAATTAATTCTTATCCTTTAGAAATGAAAAACCCAGAAGAAGACAGTGACAGGAAGGTCATGACAATGTAAACTGCTGTCATTTTGTCATTTTGTCATACAAAGTTGATAGGTTTGCCAGATAAGTTTCATTACATCCAGATTACCGAAAGCATATTTACTTTGACAATATTTATGTGTTTTAAGTTAACAGCAGATGACCTCTACCACAAAGCAGTACTCTAAATGTAACATATACTATGAAAACATATTACAGAGGGATTCCATCACCGCAGGATACAGGACAGAGACAGCCACACTGCTGTTTTTAATGCTATTTTTTTAGGGGAAACATTGCCAGGATAGGAGGCATATGTGTACAGTACATGTAAAAAAATGCCCAAAATTTTGTCGTGAAAGCTTACCAGCAGAAAGTATTTTGTTCAGGTAAAACCACTGATTGGCTGTCTCAGCTTAAGAGTTATATTTTGAAAGTACTCTCAAGTCTTCATATGATTATCACTGCTTCTGTGTTTTCAAGGTTGGCTCCCACTTGGGCGTATTTCAGCGTGTGGAAACACACTGAATAACGCCCTACGCCCAAACAAGTACAGGAGCTTCTTTGGGGCTTATTTCCACGCGTATCCATTGGTATTCCCGAGTGTGGCTCGGGGTAAACAAATCGGTAACCCCGAGCCACATTTGGGAATACAGCCTAGGTCTTACCTTGTCCGCAATTCCCGCTGTGTCCTCTGGCCGCTGCCGTCTTTTCCGGGTTCCGTCCCTTGCGAGCGTCCGCGTCGCAGGGGGACGGAACCGGCGGGAAGTTTGAAAGGTAAAAAAAAACGAAAAAAAGAGAGAAAATAAAGGGAATAAAAATAAAAAATCATACCACCAGGGAGGTATAAAAACGAGCGTTGAATGCGTGTTTCACTGAACGAAAAACGTGCTAAAAAAAGTGCTAAAAACGAGCTGAAAAAACGCACCTATAGTACGCCCAGGTGTGAACCCAGCCTTAGGGTAGTGTGGAAGTAAAAAAAATAGCTTAGGTTTCTTGAGTCTAGGTCCCCTTTAACTACATACTGTATATACAGAGGTAGCTACACAAGAAAAATACTATGTTGCAAGTATTGTGATTTTCCCTTCACATAACTTGCTACTCTCAACACAGGCTCATGGTAAATAGAGCCATGACTATAGTTACCGATTTCCATAGCTGAGACTTGCCCATTCCATGAAAGTATAGTATTGATGTAAGGTTTTTGTGGGTAATTGAATCATGTATTAGATTTTAAAAAAAGAAACATTTAAATATTTGCAAGCTTGTATAATATTTCTGAACAGATAACGCAACAAATATGTATTATTATTTAAGGGTTTGCAGGTTGAGGGAAAGTTGGAAAGGCAAAAACACAATTTTATTAAGTATAGGGGATATTACTATTCATAAGGGACAACTAGGACCCTAGTCTTAGTCTTAACTGTGCAACACGTGTGACATTAATATGTAATAGGAGAGTAACCGCAACAATTTAAATTGCAGTTGTTGCCAAGGTTTCAGGAGTGCTACATTTCAGATTAAACTATTCGGACTTCAGGACCCATTTCTAATGCAGCATTATGGCCCTACCATGGCCATACCAAAGCTTTATTAAAAAAACAATACCAGCACATTATAAAGCACAAAGCTGTGCAATACACTTTGCTGACTTCAGGACTGCAACGTTGAATTTATTCCAGTGAATAAAAGAAATAAAAAGCAGGGAGGAAGAGAGCCCTGTCCCAAGACCTCTCTCCTCCAATCACGATGTTCTCTCTACAGCGTTATGCAGAAAGAACTTCTTGGGACACTGCAAGCTATACACCACGGCCTGTATTTTATAATATAATTGGGAAACTGCAGGCGCTGCATGGATTAAACACTTTGGTATCCAGCAGATGATGATAGTAATATCTGCTCTGTTATAAATAGGCATTGACCATCAGATTGGTGAATCTATAGTCATTTGTTGTGGAGCATTGATTGGGTAGTGTGAGAGTAAGGTTCAAGATAAAACAGACATATCCAAAATACATTTAGAAAAAAAAAATAGCGAGGCATCACACATACTAAATTTCTTCTTTATTCCAACCTCATTTTTACTAGTAATTGTAGTTTGTTTCTGTTATGATTCTTTGTGAAGTATTTTTGGCAGGGTTAGTATTATTATGAATAGAATAGTTGCACCCTCAGTGTTCTAAAAACTCTCTCTTCTATTTTTAATTGTAGAAAAGACAAGCAATGACCTTTGAATATGAGCGGAATCTCCAGATGTAGCAGCTAGCAAATCGCCCATATGACCCATCATCTGTCCAACACTGCACTTCAGACAGCCAGATATGCACTCTTTGCACATATTAGTGAAATCAGCTTCACGCTAATGTATAACCTGCTTTGAAACCAGGAGAAAAGGTGATGAACATGCAAAGCAAAGAAATGCATGAAAACTGTGATGAAAACAATTACTTAGTTATGTAAATGAAAACAAAATTTCATTATTATACTGTAAATAAAATAATAGAAGAAGTGCATTAATTGTGTTAATTACATTTATTTAGCATTTTATGCAGTTTTATAGACAGTGGTGCTAAAAAAGAAAAGAAAAACACAGGAGAGCCGCTGTGCAACCCTCACAGTGTCAGTGTGCACACAGAAGCCCTGGGCCAAAATAGCAACAATTATATGGAAGGCTATTACTCCATATACTGTATATGACAATTAAAAAAACATAATTCAAGGGCCAATAATATGCCTGATAATGCCACTTTAGTCCTAATTTCGTGGCACCAAGCCCGTAGATATGGAGACCAACTCCCTCACCCAAATGAAATGCATTTGAATACCAAACAAGTAGGAGAGAAAACTCTGGTCTTAAAAATTAAACTCGGTATGGCCATATGATGACCTCAACTATATATACTAATATGTATATTCTGCCACCATAAGCAAACTCCCATTGTTGCCTGTGCTTGTAAGTTTGGTTTGGGTGCCAAAAATATCTGGATTTGCCATAGTTGGTTAGATGAGCACCTTATGGCAAACCTGAGAAATATCAGCCCAATAGTGTCTCGGCTAGAGGAAGGCCAGGTTGTCCCATCCTTAAGTGTATTGGCATTTGCATATTTCTTTTACTGTTGTTTATACTGAAAGCTGAACTTCTGGGGAAAAAAGATTTGCTCTTTCAGTGGGTCTCCCTTCCTAATGCCAGAAGTTAACTGCTGGTTTTGCACAGGGATGATACATTAGGGGATATACTTACCTTATTCCTCACTCTCTCAGAACCAGGCACTCTCCTCCACTGTCCAATGCTCGGGAACGTAGATAGGCCCTCGCCATCCTACCGTACAATAAAGGACTTATGGTCCTGTATTGTACAGAATAATGTCAAAGACATGTGACCAGTGGCTTCAGGGTATCGGTCACAGAAGGAGGAAGCTTTCTAGAGCAAGGAATAAGGTAAGTATTTCACCTTATTCATCATCCCCTAAGCAACTTTCCAGCAGATTTCTCCTGTTCAGCCCTGTAGGCTAAAAGAGAGAAACTTAGGCTCTGTTCACACATTAGCGCTAAACATGAAAAGTAATGCAATTCAAGGTTTGCTCTAATACAGGTAGTACTCTTCAAATGTTGTAATTAGGGATGGCCCGAAACCAATACTAGTATCAGTATCGGGGCCAATACAGGGCATTTTCATGAGTACTTGTACTTGTGAAAATGCCCCGACACATAGCGCCAATGCCGGCGTTTTATATTTTTAAATAGGTTCGAGCTGCTATACAAGTGATCCGTCTGGATCACTTGTATAGCACCCTGCATGGCCCCTCCCCTCCAAGGTCCGCTCCTCCCCTGCAAGCATTGTGCTCTATCTTCTGTATTGGATGGCAGGCTCATGAAGAGAGCCTGTCATCTCTGAATGATATCACATAGGGTCTTGTTAGCCCCTGTGAGATATCAATAGTTAAGTTGAGTTAAGTGAAGAAAAAAAAGTGATAAAAAGGTAAAAAGTATTAAAAAAATAATAAAATAAATTCAAATTAAATACATACAAATAAATAAAAATTAAAATAAAAACCAACCCCCACCCCGCATCTCCGTGGAAATAAACGCTTGTGTGTGCGTGCTCTGAGTGCTGCCTTATTACACTGTGTGCCATATTGTGGTAGTGGGGCAGTAGTGCTCTCTAACACACACAATGCACATTAAAGGGTAAGTTCACTTTCCCAATAATTTGGGAAAATGGAATTACCCACTTCAATCTGGTCAACTGACACCCCCCCACTATACCTTTTTCACATACTGTCGTCCAGTGCCGCCCTGCACTCGCAAATTGCAAGCACTCGTTGGTCAGCGGCGGAGTCAGGTGACCGCGCTGACCAATGAGAAGTGCTTCTTAGCACGGTCAAATGCGGTTTTGGTTAAAACTATTTTTTGTAGCAGGACAAGTATAATCATGGATTGAGTCACGGTTCTTTATAATTATAAAGGAACTGCCCTAAAATCTTTAGTCTGTATCATTTTAGAAAAAATGTCACGCCCCGTTAAGAAAAAGTATCGGTAATTGGCATCGGTGAGTACCTGAGGGACAGTACTTGTTCTTGGTCTTGAAAAAATGGTATCGGAACATCCCTAGTTGTAATGGTAAACAACTCATCAAAATTATAACACATTGTTTTGCCACAAATCCCACCAATTAGAGAATATATGATCAATCTGTATTAGAATGTTACATACAGTATGTGTAATCATTTATGTATGTTGTTAGTTCCAAAGGAAACAAAGGCATCAAACAAGATATTAAACTGTCAAAACACCATAAATTAGTTTAACGCCTACTGTAAAGCTTTAAAAAGTTGTGGTTTATTTACTAAGGCCAAATCACACAAAGTCCCCGCAGAAATTGCTGTGTCAACAGTTTGTAAACCTGTGGTTCAAGGCTTTAGAGGAAATGAATGCATACCTGTGGTTGTCTCCACTTCTTTCTTAACACTGGCTACGGCTCAGAATTAGGTGAGATTCTGTGGAACTAGTTGTGCACCAGACATTGGTAAAGAGATGTTTTCATTTACTTAGAGTACAGCTCTAAAGCGACATACAGCTAACACCTTACAAGCATCCTGGCATGGTGGCTTTACTACCATTTGCACCTCTTGGTGTTTGTTGTGCTATTATTATAAAGGCAATTACAGACATCCCAACTCTCCCGGATGCTCCGGGAGTCTCCCGCTATTGGATAGCAGCTCCCGGCCGCCCGGGAGAGAAACACTTCCTACCGGAAAGGTTTATCTGCTCGATCGAGCAGATAAACCTTTCCCTGCGATCGTTTTTTTTTTTTCTTTTCTGACATCGGGAGCCATGGCCCGACCATCAGTCAGAAAAGAAAAAAAAAGGCATACGAATCCATAGCTAGATTCCTATTGGCTATTGCACTTTGCAATAGCCAATAGCAAACTAGGTAATGTACCCGCCCACTGCTGCTGTCAATCAGCAGAGGGGGACATTAATTTTTCTATCAGGTCATCTTCTGGTGATTGAAAGCAGCAGAGGGCGGGTGCAATAGCTAGTTTGCTATTGGCTATTGCAAAGTGCAATAGCCAATAGGAATCTAGCTATGCATTCTTATGCCTTTTTTTAAATATTCTGACGACTGCAACTGTCAGAATACTAAAAACAAAATCAGAAAAAAACCTGCAGATAGCAAAGAAGCTATTGCTTCCTGTGCTATCTGCGATCATTTCAGGGGGGTGCTCTCTCCCAGCCCCCCTAACCCCCCTCCGCGGATGGGGGGGGCGTAGAGGGCACCTCCCTGAAATGAGAAGGACACCTCCCTGAAATGGCTTCTTTCAGGTTGGGATCCCTGCAATTACATCTTGCCCCCAACAGATAACACTCAGCGTGGACTACTGTGACAGTGCTCTTGATAGCCTCTACATTATCTAGTCGTAATGAATTCAGAAAGGTTTACACACAATTGCGATGAGGATCTTTATTTTCAGACATGTGACTGTTTCAACCTCATTGGATTCAGCTAAAAATAACTGTCACCTTTTTAAAGCAAGGCTCCTTATTCTGGTGTTTTATCCTTGTGAATTAGGGCTATTGCGTTTTCTATATAATGTTAACATTCTGATTGCACAGTTTCTTTAGATTTACCTTTAGATTTAAATTTAGATCTAAATAGCCATTTCATTTGTATTTTGCCATGTGGCCTTGCAGTTGTTGGCACAATTGTTGGCAAAATTAAAGGATATTCAGGGTCGGTTCATACCATGGCGGTATGTTGTGTTCATTGCACGATACCTACAATTTATGCATACAGTACAATTGCACAGAGTGATATTTATGGAATTGAATGGCACCCCAGTGGTACTGTGTGTTGCACTGTGCTGCAAAGCATGGCCACCAAGAGGTGCATTGGGGTACAATTCAAATGAATGGCAACGCAACACCCCTAGCACACGGTAATGCATTCTAGAAGCCCTGTACGATAGCCCGCATAAAACACATGGTAATGTTATGGTGTGACTGAGCCCTTAGTCTCAACACAGCTGTGCAGGAGATTGCACCAACTACACTGCTGGTTGCCATGGATACCCAAACACTGCCTGACCAGGACACTAAAGAGCTTCTGTGTATATGAGGTCTGTTTATTTCACTCCATTTTTACACGGTGGGGACGGGGGCTGAGGTGGGTGGGGGTGGATTATTAAGTATATCTAAATCCAAGAACAAAAATGTCATATGTGCCAGCCTATCAATCCTTAGATGGGGTTTCTTTTTCCAAGCAGTGCATTTTCAGTCCTTGAAAACTTCCTGTGTACTGAACAGAAGTGTCAAACAATGCTATCAGCCTTCCATGCTACCAAACACCTCACTTCCATGCTACAGAACACCTCCCCCTTCTTGTGATGCAGATGAGAAGAGGAGGAGCTGTTTGTAGTCCAAATCAGCCTAGGGTAACAACACTTTCCCTCCCATTATACAGTAAGCGTTGTCACCACTGGCATTTATAGTGTTAAAACAAATAGGGCAGGGGTGGGCAACTCTGGCCCTTCAGCTGTTGTGGAACTACAAGTCCCATGAGGCATTACAAGACTGACAGTAACAGGCATGACTCCCAGAAGCAGAGACATGTTGGAATTTGTAGCTAAAGCACAGCTGGGGAGCCAGAGCTGCCCACCACTGGACTAGGGGCACCTCTGGGCACACAGATTAAAATGCTGAGGGGCTGGTAGGATATCATGATGACCAATATGCATCAAATCTGAGACTAAAGGTGTCCATACACTGTATTGATTGTACAGTTGCTGTACAATCTCCCTAAGATTTGCCAAACCTATGCAATGTGAGGAGAAACCTAAACAATCCAACAATCCATTTTATTTGTATCCGATGAGGTTGGCCCTTGTACTACATAGTTGATGGCAGATCTAAAGCAGATTGTACAATCAGGTTGTATAGTGTGAATGTTAATAGTTCTAAAAACTGTCACAGAGTCTACATATGATGACAAGGTCTGCCTACGCCCCTGGTTGTCACCCTGGGACAGGAAGTGTTGCAGGATAGCCAGATGAAAATAGAGGAAACAAAGCCTGAAGAATGACGACTACTGCAGCCACTATATCTAAGGACTAAAGCTGGCCATACACTAGTCAATTCCCCCATCCATGCTAAACAGTATTCCCTCTGCCAGGGTATTGTACTGTATTCTGACAGCGGTGGGTGTGCCCCTGTCACAATTCCCGTACAGTGACTGCAGCTGATTGGCTGCACTCATTGTTGGGCTGAGAATTTCCACAGGCTCATCTGAAGGGGGCCACACACTGCCTCTGGCAGCAGGACTCAGGCAGCAAGCAGTGGCCAGCTTAAGCTGCAAAATATGATATATTTCGGTTTTTGGGTATAGACACGCTTTAATGTGTGTGAGTAGTAACAAACTCTCAAACTTCTTCCCAATAACGAACCCAAATGAAACAAATATACTTTGTATACTTTGCAAAAGTAATTTACATTTTTCCGAAGGCATTTACAGCTATCATGTTCCCAAACAGCTCCATCTCTCTCAGCTGATCTTCCCTGAACTTCCTGTCCAGTACAAGATCACAAGGGACAGAGCAGTCTCCAGCAGCTGTCCATCTACTAGCTTGGAGAAGGGAAGAAAGGGGCCGAGGCTTGTCCTGCTGTGCCTGTGTGTTTGTGGAGACACACACATCTTACTAGTACACACAGGGGTGTCTCCATAGGACCTTGCAAGAGAAAGGAGCCGCCCTAAAACAGGATATCAGGGCCAGTGATCAGGAGACCGGCTGATTATGCAGGAAACTAAGGGAGTTATTCAAAAAGCTACCGAAGGCAGCCGAGTAAATAACCGAGCCGAAGTGAACAGAGCCGAAGGCTGTTCAGCTATTCACTTCAGCCCAGTACGGCTCATTTCAGCTATACATCGCCTAAAATCAGCCGTACATTAGCTGCCTTTGGTCAGCCGAAGCGTGGGGTTCACCCTAAAAATCATACCAGGCCCTTTAGGTCTGGTAGAAATTTTAAGAGGGACTCCAAATTAAAATTTAAAAAAAAGTGTGTGGGGTGTGTCCCCCCCCCCCCC
>NW_017306272.1:5724565-5724972 GCF_000935625.1 Nanorana parkeri
CCCATGCCTGCCATACCAGGCCACATGCCCTCGGCACTGGAAGGGTGCTGGAAAAGCATCTTGTCCCCGTTCCGATGGGGACAAGGGCCTCTTCCCCACAAGCCCGAAGGCGTTGGTTGTGGGGACGTGGGCAGGGGGGCTTTATTTAATAAAGGGTCACCCAGATGCGGCCACCCTAATTGTGAATGAGTAAGGGGTACTTGTACTCCTACCCATTCATTAAAGGGTTAAATTAACATTTTAAAAATGAGGCCAGACTTTTGAAAAATCCTTTATTTGAAAAAAAAACAAACAAAGGATTTTTGACAAGTCCTTTAACCTCTTGCCGTCCGCCCGTAGTAAAAAAACGGACGGACGGCACTGCTGCATTTGCGGGTTCCCCCCCCCCCCCACACCTCGCCGTGCCG
>NW_017306272.1:5728804-5747272 GCF_000935625.1 Nanorana parkeri
ATAATATTTAAATAAATAAATGATGCCCGCCGACCCGACCGCACGCGACGAACTCCCGTCGCAGAATGAAGAATCTGACAGATGACGGCAAAATATAAACAATTGAGCGGAGCTAGCGGTGACATCACTGCTAGCTCTGCCAAACTGTTTACTTTTGGCCGGAACCTGCCAGAGTCTCCTAGCAGATCCTGGGCAGAAAAAAAAAACAACTGGGCAGAGCTGG
Source organism: Nanorana parkeri (assembly GCF_000935625.1). Taxonomy (NCBI): domain Eukaryota; kingdom Metazoa; phylum Chordata; class Amphibia; order Anura; family Dicroglossidae; genus Nanorana; species Nanorana parkeri. The sequence continues at coordinate 5,729,028 of NW_017306272.1, forward strand.
CCATGACGTCACGGCCAGCTCCGCTCAGTTGTTGTTGTTTAACCTCTTGCCGTCCGCCCGTAGTAAAAAAACGGACGGACGGCACTGCAGCATCTGCGGGTTGCCGTCTCCAGACGGCAATTTTTTTCTGCTCGCGCGCGCCCCCTAGCGGGCACGCACGGGCAGAAAAGACCCGCTCAATGCACACACCCGTTACCGGGTGTTTCACATATAGGCGATCAGCGGGTCCATAGCCCGCCGATCGCCTATATGTGCTCGTTCGCGGCACCCATCCCCCCCCCCCCCGCGCCCGCTCGGCGCTTCCGGTTTTTTTTTTTTTTTTTTTTTTCCCCCTGACCCCTCACCTTGATTCCCGGGATCCGCTGCCCCATCTTGGATCCCGGGACCGGCTCCGAGGGCGTCAGGAGGAGGAGGACGGGAGATCAGCTCCTTGCTGATCCCCGTCCGGGCTGTGAATGCAGAAGTGATGTGTGTTACATCACTTCCGCATTCACCTGTCAGTCATCTGGAGAGAGAAGAAGCTGATAAAGCAGATCTCTGCTTTATCAGCTTCTTTTGGGGTCCATAGGTGATATTAGGGGTCCTAGAGACCCCTAATATCTCCATAAAGAGGACCTGTCAGTGTGCCTTTGCTATTATATAGGGGGTTGTTATCCCCCTATATAATAGCAATAACAATAAGTGCAAAAAAAAAAATATAAATAAAAAAAAAGAAAAGTAACACATAAAAAAATAAAATAAAATAAAAGCCACATATAAAAAAAGGGGAAAAAACCCCCCCAAAATGTTTAACTCCCCCACCCCCACGTTTACGCGCCTATAAACGTAAATACGCGTCCGGTGCCCCAGCGCGCAAAAATTACAATTGCGCTACACATGTTACATATCGCCGCGAACGTCGCAGTGAGAGCAATCATTTTAGGGCCATCAATCACTGATAACACTAAACTGATGAGCGGTAACAGCTTTTAAAGCGTCGCCTAGGGCCAATTTTGGGTATTATCGTTTTTTGAGGTTTCGCGCGCGCACGCAATTTTAAGGCTTGACATGTTTAGTGTCTTTTTACCCGACGTGACCCCATCTTTTATATTTTACCAAAAAATTGGGTAATAATAAATGTTTTATCATTTAATATAGGGGAAACTGTTTTTTTTTAAAAAATTTCGGTAATTTTTCCTTAATATACTAAAAAAATAAAACCCCCAGTGGTGAATAAATACCACCAAAAGAAAGCTCTATCTGTCCCCAAAAAAGGGTATAAAATTCATTTCAGTACAGCGCTGCATGACGGAATAAATGTCAGTTAAAGTACCGCAGCGCTGAATACTGAAAAATGGCCTGGATGGGAAGGGGGTTTAACACCGCGGATGTCAACTGGTTAATGACGCATCGGCGTCCCCAGGTCATTTGAGGATGCTGATCTGTCATTACAAGTGGGCGGAGTGAGCCCAGCTGTCATTTGCGTGAAGAACGGTTCAGCTGTCACTCCACGCTTCAGCTGTCACTACGGCTCAGCTGAGCCGAAGCATATGTGTTTGGCTTGGCTGAGCCGCTCGGTTGCCTTCGGCTGCTGTACGGGCTATTGTGAATAGCCTGTACAGCAGCCCTAACAGTTGCAATGCATTACTGGCTGCAATGCAAAAAAAGTTATAAATGCTGATTTTTCTTTTATGAAGAAGTATGTGTCTATTATTTTTTTCTATAAGGTGGACTTTACCTCTAAAAATCTTTTGACTTTTAATATCACTTTAACTTAAAACTTCAGCTATCCTATAATAAAGTAATAACAGCAACTGAAAAAGAAAACTAAAAAGACTGTGTATGGATGGCTGTAGCTTAAGTCTTTAGTTCAGGCGTCTGCTTATACTGGATTGAAATGTATGTTTGTGTGTACACACTGCTGCCTATGGAAGTAATTGTAGTGTCACTAGCTGTTGCCTTATAATTGGTAAAGTCTCTGCAAGTGACACATTAGAATGATGTAGGTGTGTCCGGCTGTAACCTAGGTGCATGTGCTGCTCTGTTAGTGTGTGTATCTCAGTAGGTGTTCTCAGCATGGAAACATCCCTGAACAGAGTCTCCTTCTAATAATACCCATCTGAACTATAAAGGATGGCAGTGCAGCATAGCCTGGACCACTACTACAGACAGACGGAGGGTACACAGGACCTTTCTCCAACCCTGCTGTCATCTGAGCTCTGGACACCCCAACAGACTCCTCAAAGACTAACAGTGTCACCTGAAAGGTAAGAGCGCAGTGGGCTGTGTGGGGTCATAGTAAGTGCCTTCGATCAATCAGTCCCAAAATATCTAATGTACTAATTTCAGTGACAACAAACCTTTTTTTAAAGTTTATCAACTCTGATCTTGGGAACAATTAAATACATTTCTGGGTTCACATAGTAGAATATTTGCTATTCACATATTTTTGTACCTATTTGTTTATTGATGAATGCATTTTAATCTAAGAGGGATACAAAAGGAAGAAAAGAAAATAGGAAAAAGTGGACCAAAACAGGAAAAAGTGGAACTTTTTTCTTCAGTTGTGGACAGAATAGAGAGGGATTAGAACACCTCTCAGGTTTTTAATGCTGTATGTGTCCCTGTTTGGGAGATTCACCTTCCCAATTAGTCCGGGTGACTGTTATGACTGTCCTGGTGACAGAAAATCCCACACTGAAAATGCCTGCGACCGACAGATCGACAAAGGTAAGCTGGGGGGCGGGGGGCCAGTAGCAGTGCAGAGGAACCCTGCAAGAGTCAGGAATAAAGTATTACTGCATATTCCTCTACCTCTTGACAAAATGAGCATTTAACCCTGGCAGCATGGAGGGGGCACTGCAAGGGTCACTTTTTTTACTTAAAGTGGCACTAAACTCAGGCGTTAAATCTTAAAAATGCATTCAAGTACCCTAACAGTTAACAAAAATGTATCTTATTTGTGTATCACTTGGCTGTAGATCGTCAAATCATCTCTGAATTCATGCTGACACTGTCCTTCCTTCTGGAGGGTGACTACTTTTGTTCCCCATGGTCCCTGTGTGTTGTAAAGTAGCCACCTCTCCAAGATCGCTCCCGTGATGGACTACAATCTCAATACAAATTAGTAAACTAAACATGAGATTGTAGTCCATCACAGGAGCGAGCTTGGAGTGGTGACTACTTTACAACACGCATAGGTACCATGGGGAACAAAAGTAGTCACCCTCCAGAAGGAAGGACAGTGTCAGCATGAATTCAGAGATGATTCGAGGAACTACAACCAAGCGATGCACAATTTTTGTTAATAGTTAAGGTACTTGAATGTATTTTTAAGATTTAACTCCTGACTTAGCAGACTAGAGTCACTTTAACCTGGAGTTCAGCTTTACATTTCTGCTATGTTTTTATTTCTGTGGTCCATACAGTGGGATTTTCTCTCACTTCCTTTCCCTGTGACAACTGGAAGGCACAGACTGCAATAAGACATTGTCAGTTATGACCCTTCCTCACTTGTTTTATTTTTGCGGATATTTTTTATAACATCCTGTCCTGGCAGGAAGTGATGAGATAGGAGTAGAGGTGCTTGTAGCAATAAATACTTAACATTAGGGATGCACAGATACTTTTCGAGTACCAGTGCAGATACTTGGCATTTTCATGAGAACTACCAGGGTTGCAGTGGGATGCAGCTGGTACCTGGCTCTGGTGCTCCACCACTGTCCTGAAATCATTAGTCTGTATTGTTTTAGAAAAAGTGTCACATGGCACGCTCCGATCCGCCAGCACTGACTGGCGTAACGGACGGGGGGGCGGGTACAGCTGGCTCTGCCTCTAGATAGGCAAAGCCAGCTGTCAGTCACACAGCTGGGCGGATCCAGACATAATTGTCGGGATCAGCTTCAGCTGCGGCGTCTCAGTATACCGCGAGCTACAGCTCGCGGTATACTGAGCCTAGGGTAACGGGAGGACGCTAGTTTGTGTCCTCCCGTTACCCTGAGGAGAACTATTGGGAAAAGCCTTGACCCCATAGTTCTCCTTTAAGGGCTGGGCATGTTAGCTACAAGGGCATTATATGTTGCATATAGCGCTAGGCCCTAACTCCTATGTTACTCCACGGCCAAGGTGTGACCAACTATACCATTACCAATCTATGAACTGGGGGGTAATACAGGTCAATGGTGGCTGCTGGATCAAAAAATCACGGCTCCTGGAAGTCCTAGACATGTACAGAGTAGACCTCCTTGGATGGTGAAATAGGAGGCACTAGAGTGCTTCGTCCTGAGATTTGCTAAATGTATATTAGAGAAAAATACTGTAAACTTACCTTACACCCAACTTCCACACAAGAGGGGGTGACTTCATGGACCTTTCTACAAAATTCTGTTAATGTTGAGTATTCAACATCTTGCAAGAAGACAATTTAACACAGCGCAGGAGCATCTTAGATTTGGGATTCTCAGGTTTCCCAGGATTTCCCAGGATGGATTGTGACGTCACGCTCGCCTAGGCGCCGCAAGTAGAAGACAGGGTAAAGTAAGTATATTTTTTATACAGGTGGAATGAGGGGATTTTCTATGGGGGGAATTGTCCTCTATTAAATAGGTGGAACTTGTATTAGTGTAAGGTTTGCCTCTCTATTTGTGCACATGGTGCTTGCCAAAAAGTAGCAGCGTTATGCGCCTTTTCTGCATTTGTTTTGTTTTGTATCCATTATGCATTTGTTATTCCAGTTCAAAGCCGCACTAAGCAATAACTTAACCAAGGATTACTGTGTGTTTAATTGTTTGACATTGCTAAATCCTACAGAATAGCTAAATCAATTATAACCACATACATCTTTTTTGTTATGATTTAGGTGTGGAAGGAGATTAAACTGTCTTTGAACATGATAGTTTTGAAATGCTCTTTAAAGCAAGAGATTGCTTTGCAGTTTAGCTCAATACACTTGAATGTCAGTGTTAATGATTTATAAGTAAACCTATCAGGCTCAGTTGTCACCCAACAAACATGTGATTTGATACTATTGTAAAAAGGTTCAACATTAGATATAAGAAACAGTAACCACACAACCATTTCCCCACAAGCGTCTAGCTCAGGTTCTAAGCCTTGACCCTGCCTGACACCTTACTTTTTAAATTATAGTTTTTAAAAATAGATTGTTTTTCAATTAGATCAAGAACATAACAACCAAGAGACATACAGTATATATTTCACAATTACATAGCACTCAAGTTATTGCTATAAAATCTAATTCATTATTTATCTTTAATATGTGAACATAATACTTGTTGGTTATGTGTTTAGATGAAGCACTGAGATCTTGATAAATGCTGAATAGCAGGACATTACATGTATGTATACAGAATACAGCATTGTAGAGAGGAAAACATACAGTATATACAGATAGAACTTCCTGTGCATCGCAGACAAGCATATATAACCATAGAAACTAACATTGCACCACAGCACCATCCAGTGTCCAAAAGTAATAACGGTGCATTAGCATAAGCTGTTGCATTTCCAACACCCCTTCGCAACAGCATATGCATTGCTATATGACATTCACCTTCTCTCGACGGAAACTGTGATGATCCTTTGGCAATGGCTTGGTGAGTGCATCCGCAGTCATTTCTTATGATGAGCAATAGTGCCCGTCGATAATTGCTTGCTCGAGTGTCCCTTAGCAGATGATACTTCACGTCAATGTGCTTGGCTCTAGGGTTGACTCTTTCTGTGTCTTAGCAGTATATGACAGCTTGCAGGATGGTTTTCCGTTTGTTGCCCGAGTGGATCTAATTTCAGGTAGTTCAGCAGATTTTAACATGGTACTTGACTTTTCCATTGTGAGTTCCACTTCTTCTTCTGACTCCTGTGCGGCTTCACTTTGCTCAGCTTCCTTTGCTGGTTCACTGGGCAGATTTACTTCACAACTTCCTCCTGGGATCCTTGTTTCTGGCAATGGTTTCTCATCTAAATAATGGGTGGAGGATTCTATATCCCTTACTTTGTTCACTATAGCCCACTAAAATACCTTTTATGGCTGTGTTCTCAGATTTGGATCGCTTCTCCTTTGGAATATATGCGTAAGCTTTACATCCAAACACTCTGATGTGCCCTAGGCTAGGCTTCGATTCATGCCACATTTCAGGATGGAGTGCTTTCAATGGCTTTTGATGGTAGACTGTTCTGTAGGTATGTTGCAATCATGACTGCTTCTCCCCAGTACTTCTTTGGTAGTTTGGCATCCAACAGCATGCATCTGGTAATTTCTATAAGAGTGTGATTTTTCCATTCTGCTACACCATTTTGTTCAGAAGTGTATGTTGTGGTTGTCTGGTGTACTGTACCTTGTTTCTTCAGGTATGAATTCACTCCCTCAGGCCCCGTTCACACTGAGCGATTTATCGTGCGGTAATTCCCACGATATCGCAGCTATTTACCGCGCAATATCGCTTTCCAATGCATGGCAATGGGGCTCTGTCCGTCGCTGTCGCGCGTCGCTACAGCAGGACCCTTTTTGGAGCGGATTTTGCAGCGATTCTAGCTCGCTCAATACAAGCATTTGCGCGATATCGCGCAAAATGCAAATCGTGTGACAAACGCGCGATTTGCGAATCGCTCAGTGTGAATGGGGCCTTACTGATGTATTGTCCTTCATTGGCGGTGCGTATAATTCCTAGTATCCTTTGGAATTTGGTGCTGGGCATGGCTACAAACTCTTGATGTTTTTTCTGATGTTTCATTGTTGTGCTTCATCAGAAAAGTTGTTGTGTACCTGGAATAACCATCAATGAAAGTCAGTAGATATCTGTTCCCACCTGATGTGGGAGTTTTCATTGGTCCGCACACATCGCTGTGTATGAGCTCCATGGAGTGGGTGGTCTTTCGTTGTGTGGTCTGTGGAAGTGGAGTATCTGTGGCCTTTGCGTCCATACAGCATTTGCATGCCATGAGCATTTGGCAGGGCAGTACAGTTATATCTTCTGATAAGCCTCTCTTTATAATGCTTTTTATGGCTTCTGGGTTTTGGTGCCCTAGTCATCTGTGCCATAGATGGATACATTTGTTGTGTGGATTATGAGTGGCTGTCTTGACTTGTTGGTCTGCAGTGATGAGTCTGTACAGGTGTTCATCCAATTTTCCTTTTGCAAAGATTTGCTTATTGTTTCGGATTGTACATTCATCACCTCTGAATTGAACTGCGAGATTGTTATTAGCAAGGGTTTTTACCTATAAAAGGGTTCCTTCTATGTCTGGAACAGTACATTTTTCACGCCTTCTGCAGTAATACTTTTCCTGTTTGCTAGGAAAACTTTGTACTTTGCACTGAAATCTAGTTCTGTGAAACAGGTCTCATCACTAGTCATGTGACTCGTTGCACCTGAGTCAATACACGATCCGTGTGGTATACTGTTCTGAGTTACTCTAAAGGTGGCACTCCAAGATGTGCCTGCAGTTTCCTTTGTAGCTGCCTTAGCCCTTTCTCTTGTAGGTGCCTCTCGCATTCTCTGCTCGGCTTTCCAGACTGAACTTTTTTCAGGTGACAGTCTTTTTTCAGGTGACCAGTCTTTTTACAGCGAAAACAAGCTCTGCTTTTTTTGTTTTGCTTTGTGCTTTCATGCACCTTAAAGGCTTTCTCATTTTCTTCATTGTGCTTATTTTCTTTCCTTCTGTCATATTCATTGATTCATTTTCCTTTGGCTTATTCTAGTGTTAGTTCCTGCTCAGGTCTGGTTTCTAGAGCGTTAATAAGAGCATTGTATGACTATGGAAGGCTGCATAGCAGTAATGCCACCATTTGGTTATCTTTAATTTCCTTTCCAATTGCACGTAGCTGTTGTAAGATTGTCATCATGGTATTCACATGCATTTCCTGTCCTTTTTCTAGCCTTATCTTATGTAGCTTGCATAGCAGATATAGTTTACTGTTTAGGTTTGAACGCTCATGCAGTTTCTGTAATGCAGTCCACATACCTTTGGCTGTATTTTCTTTTCTGATGTGGATGAGCTGGTCATCTTCCACTCGCAGACTTATAATTGCTTTTCCTTGCCTTGTTTCATTCCTCTGTGGATCTCTTAGTGGGTCTGTCTGTACTCAGTACTTGCCACAAGTCATCTTTGCTTAGCAGCATTTCAAGCTTTAACTTACATAGCTGATAGATGCTATTGTTGAGCTTTGCGATTGCAAACTTCATATCTGAACTTCTTGCCATTTTTCAGTAGCTTGGATGCAGCACTTGTTGATTTGCAGTGTTCTTTTTAGTGGCTGGGCCCATAACCTGTTGGTTATGTGTTTAGATGAAGCAATGAGATCTTGAGGAATGCTGAATGGGTGAAACATCCGAGTGAAGAGGATCCATGGTGGGACAATGTGTACATGTGTGCTATAATACATTTTTCAGCTAAGCTTTTGTTGGGCAACTGGACTTTTTTTTCAGAGAGTAACTGCACAGTGCAAATAGTGATAATGCACTAATAATATTTATTATAATTATTACAATAACTAACAATTTTAATAATGAGAGCTGGTTTGATCTCATTCTGGCAAATAATTATCGTAAAATAACATAATTATCGTTAAATAGCATTAACCGCACCCCCACTAGGTCTAACCACATGCTCTTGAACTCACTTTACCCTAAGCCTTATCTTAACACTGTAACTAATGGTAACTATGACTTTGCCCAAAATCTAATTTTTATCTGTCCCATCAAGGCCTTCAAAGAGATGTCCCTGCAATCAGAGACAGGGAAGTTAATGTCTACTGATGAAAGCGGGGTGGGGAAATCACCTGTCCCATTGTTTTACCGTGTTTTCTGCTCTTCATGTGGGCTTGTCTGAAATAAATTATATTAAGTCATCCTCGGTAGCAGAGTCAAATGAATGCTGCAAAATTGTCATTAGTTCCAGGCTGAATTATTGCATCATGTGTTACCTCACAGTGAACCCTAGGTCTCTAATGAAGGGTCCAGCCTGGGCAAAAATGATTAAATGATATGGAAGAGATCTTTGTTGATTTATATCAGGGATCTGTAATTATGTGGCAGGCTCTAGGCTCATATATTTCTAAGGGAAAAGAAAGCCTTGCTCTGTCCTGTTTGTAAATTACATTTGAATTTCTAATGTTAGTCTCTTTTTCCCAAAGGAAATATGGCAACTGTAAAAAAATATATATAAATATATATTTCCATGGGGATTGCTCCTGCACTACCAAAACAGTGCAGTTTTTATTGGCTGAAATCATTTATTGAGCTTGTTTTGTTTACAATTCAGAAACTATGCGGCAGAAAACTGAGCTCCTATGGTATGGAAGAGAGCAATGAGCAAAGGGCAGTAGCCAACAGTAACCAACTGGCAATCATCCTTCATTGTTCAGAGTACATAACTTTATCTTCAACACCGGCTCTGTCTCTCTATCAGTCATCCATCCATCCTGCAGGAGCCTTACTCTGTCTCTCTTAGGCCTCATTCACACAGTGCATGGTGGGTCCGTACAGATCTGTGTGGCATTCACGACCATATATCCCAGTAAGGACAGGTGCTGCGTGTGATTGTATGCAGCAGCCTGTTCTTCCCTACGGGACGACGCGGTCGTATGCTGTCATACGCTCACCCGAGCTGCACAACCGTGTAGGTGCGGGTGTCCGTGCTTGGATGCGGACAGGCTACATCAACCCCCTACTCTCAGAAGATGGCCCTATATAAGTCTAGAAGGATTTACTACACAGAGGCGGAATGCTAAATGCGTAATGACGTAATCATTTTTGCCATGCCACAAAGCAAAGCATCAGCAATGTATACAGTACTGTTTGGCTGCAATGCTAAAATAGCTGCGGGTGGTGGCCTTAGTTAGAAGAGCTTCATCTGTGCGCTTCTTTTATTTGGTTTCATTTAGTTCCTGGGTCCTGACATTTTCCCATGACTAAGCCCTGCAGTCTGCCTTTGCACTGACCAATGAGACTTTGTCAGTGGCCAGTAAGGGCATTTCTCATTGGATAGGAAGATGGTAGTTGATAGAACTTAGCCATGAAGTCAAGGCGAGTAAGACCCCAGTTAAAAAGTGAAATGGATAATAAAAGTAATAGCAGGCATCTTGTAGTGTCTGCTCTTAGGTGGTACTTTGACTTTAAAAGGTTCACTGCAAGTATAATGACGTGTAGAGTCTTTCATAAATGTTCCTCACTGTCACATATATTCCTGGTACATTCCTTCACAGTTTGATGGAACCTTGTACTGTAAATATGATGCAGTTGAGGTATGTTTGCATGTCTGTTGCTAGGACATTAATGGTTCCTGGAAGTAGCTATGGAATTCATCATCTCTTGACTGGTCGCGTCTATAAAATAAGAGTCAACCGAATGGAACCTCCAATGGTTTCCAACAGACGTAATATACTGCATAAATAAATACATGTTTTATCTTTTTACCATCAGTCAAGCTTATCCTATACATAAGTAAATTTTCTCTCTTATGCGTAACATATTTGTTTGCAGTCTGCCAGCTACCTAGCTTGTTAAACTGGAATAGCATATCTAATCAACTTTTATAAGGACCCCCACCTAAAATAATTCATTTTGTCTTGGGTGAAAATAGAAACAACATTTGTGTTCGGTTATAGGTATCTTGGGTACCTTTTCAAATCTGAGGCTTCATAGATGGAATGAGGATCAGATGAAACCAGAAACCAGGAGTGGTCAGTGACATCCTTATCTCAAAGTTAGAAGGGCTCATGGCTGCATGCTCCTAGCAGTGAAAGGAATCTCAGGTTAACATTCTCCCAGTGTGGGGTGTCATGCTAAGAATACATTATGCTACAGTTTGCAGTCCCAAACCAGTTCAACAAAAACATGTGGATCGCCACTGGTAGTGCCATGATCTCCTCATGCACTGAACCACCATAAACAAGCATTAACATAGACCATCAAGGCAAAAGCTCTTTAACAGATATCGGTTTAACATGGGGTTTTTTGGCCTTAAAACATTATGCCTATTCTTGTTGTGTGGTTCAGAAAAGGGATGTTCCCACCACTTGAAGTGGAGCCTATGGTGTCTGCTTTATGCTTCAGTGTTGTAGAGGGAAAGCCCATAGAAGTGACGGCTTAAGAATGGCATAGTTGGAGGGTGCCCTTGTACAATTGTTTCACTATTAACACATTTCATTAATACCTAAACATACAAACATGCAATATCTGGAAATATATTAGGAAAATATATTTGGAAAAAGCAGCCAGTGCAACCCCAATGCTTATGGTGTGAATGGGTCCTCAAAGAGACCCTGTCACCAGACCATTAATTTCAACAAAATATTTTCATAAGATTACATGTGCATTTAATGTATTTTATGTATGGTATTTAAAAGCCTCCCATGTATAGACATCCAAAAGCCCTGAAACTGCTGCTGGGTCAGCAGGACTGCTGACCCTGCATTGTACACAGGGGTGGACCTACCGACGGTGGAGCTGGGCGACAGTGCAGCTGCCCCAGGTGCAGAAATGGGGGGAGGCCCTTTGTTCCTTAGGTCCGCCACTGATTGTACAGGATGATGTTGGAGAGCTGCAACTGCCTGGGCAAGTGAAGTGGTTTCACGGGACTAGTTGCCCAAAAATGAGGAAGCCTGCAGGAGTGAGAGATAAGGTTAATATTTTAATGTATTATTTGCCCCCAGCAAAACGAGCAATTAACCACTGCATGGGTAAATTTAGCCCCAAAGTGGGGCTTTTATTATGAGGAATCTTAGTTGAATAAGACCATTGCATTCTACATTTAATCAATGTTTTACATCTATAAAATAAATATTTTAGACCAGTCCATCAAACATAATTTAATGGGTAGCAGTCTGCAATTGTCAGATCAAGTTGAGATTCACTGCTTCAGTATAAACGTCTGTGGAAATTATTTTAACATACTGGTAACTGTTCAAATACATATTTGATATAATTTAGATTATTCCTCACTTAGAGCTTAAAACATATGTTGCACTAAACATTTTATTGGTATTTTGAACTCATTGCATGATTTACCTGTGCAACTTTGTCCTACACTAGTACACAAAAAGTAATGATTTTACTTCATAGATATTGTGAATATCGTTTATCCACGCCTGTGGTATTAAGACTTCCATGGGGCAGAGAAAGAGAATATGGAGGAATCGGAGCTGTTTCCCTCCCTTCTGATCACCAACCAAAGACCTCTCCTCCACGAGAGGCAAAGGGACACAAGCACTATGGATATGGAGGAGAACCCTGGCCAAGGTACTTCTTGCCATCTTTGGGTTTGAAGGGAGCTGTACCCTTTGCAGTATGATTCATTATTGTGCAATATCTTATGGTAATGTATTTTATGTCTAGACAAAACTTGTTTTAGTTTTGCATGGAGTAGGGGTGGGTTAAAACCCTTGCCAGTTTATTTTTTGCTGTCTATGTACCATTGGAGAAATTTCCCTTTACTCCCTGCCCTAGAGGCACAACTCATTTAAAAAAAAATCCCCTCTTAACATCTTGCCGTCCGCCCGTAGTAAAAAAACGGACGGACGGCACTGCTGCATCTGCGGGTTGCCGTCTCCAGACGGCAATTTTTTTCTGCTCGCGCGCGCGCCCCCTAGCGGACACGCACGGGCAGCAAAAGACCCGATCAGTGCACACACCCGTTACCGGGTGTTACACATATAGGAGATCAGCGGGTCCATAGCCCGCCGATCGCCTATATGTGCTCGTTCGGGGCTGCCCCGCATCACTTCCGCATTCACCTGTCAGTCATCTGGCTGCTATAACATACACCCTACAATTATCATTCAATTTTATGTGTGTGTCCCGTCATCGCAACCTTGGTTAATTTCTGGACAAATACCCAGACCAATGTAGATTTCGATAATCGTTCGTCAGCAATACTAACTGGCTGAATTTCGTCGATCAACAGAACAGATTGTCGTTTGCGCATGTGAGGTGTTCATGTTGCCATTTTTGTTGTACAAAAACGCCACTAACCCATCGATTTTCATCCGTTTCGACAAAAGTTTTCAAGTCTGCCCGTTAAACCAAATTCGGCCAGTAATTGCGATCATGCACTTCCCATCAACTGGCTGATTATAGAATGAAAAACGGGTTGCATTCGTTTTTCGAACGATAATTGTAAGGTGTATGGGTACCTTTAGACATTTGTCCCCGAACCAGTTTCTAGACAAGTAATCCGACCAAAAAATTGGTTAATTTCTGTTCGTTTTGGATTTTTCATTATTTTGTTTTTTGGAATTTGTAACGAATTAGGTTTGGGATTCGGACTAATCCAAATTTTCGTTAATTTCGGATGCGGCAGTAGGTACAAACCAATTTACATCTAAGTCCGTAGAAGCAGAAAAAAAAGCTTGGGGACCCCCCTAACATTCCTATTAGACGTAAAGCGCTCATCCTCCCCCCTTCCTGCACCATACCAGGCCACATGCCCACGACATTGGGAGGGTGCTTTTCCAGGGACACACACCAGGATTTATTTATTTTTTAATTCCCCTTCTGGCTTTGGGGAATATTGTCAATATTACCTCACCCTCGTAATGCTCCAGCGCTGTCCCAATCATCCTCTAACTAAAATCTTTCCTAGCATCTACTTATGTCAGCCTGTGATGTTCAGTCCTCTTACCCCAGTACAGCTCCATTGTTCTGTAAATTTCTTCACCTTATCTTCCATTATCTACAGTTATCCCCCTAATTCTAAGCAATTAGTAAGTTATCTAACACTAGGGGCAAGTTACAGTTAGTATCAGAACGATTTTTCTGTTCCCTAGCCACCTCATGTCAGCATGGGTACTGTGTGCAACCAAATGAAAAGAGTGAGACAATACTGCCAGCCAACCAAAAATAATTTATTGAGCCTGCATGGCAGTAGAAAGGACCTGAGAACCAGACTTTGCTGCACAAAGGTGATAAATGACCAGCTGGCAGCTCTGCAAACTGTTTCTGTGGAAACTTTCACCAGTGAAGCAATGAGTGAACACTAACTTCTAAAAGAGAATGAAGCCCATACTTCTGTACATATGACAGTACACATGGAAGTGAATCTTTAACCAGTTGACATCCGCGGTGTTAAACCCCCTTCCCATCCAGGCCATTTTTCAGTATTCAGCGCTGCGGTACTTTGACTGACATTTATTCCGTCATGCAGCGCTGTACTGAAATGAATTTTATACCCTTTTTTGGGGACAGATAGAGCTTTCTTTTGGTGGTATTTATTCACCACTGGGGGTTTTATTTTTTTACTATATTAAGGAAAAATTACCGAAATTTAAAAAAAAAAACAGTTTCCCCTATATTAAATGATAAAACATTTATTATTACCCAATTTTTTGGTAAAATATAAAAGATGGGGTCACGTCGGGTAAAAAGACACTAAACATGTCAAGCCTTAAAATTGCGTGCGCGCGCGAAACCTCAAAAAACGATAATACCCAAAATTGGCCCTAGGCGACGCTTTAAAAGCTGTTACCGCTCATCAGTTTAGTGTTATCAGTGATTGATGGCCCTAAAATGATTGCTCTCACTGCGACGTTCGCGGCGATATGTAACATGTGTAGCGCAATTGTAATTTTTGCGCGCTGGGGCACCGGACGCGTATTTACGTTTATAGGCGCGTAAACGTGGGGGTGGGGGAGTTAAACATTTTGGGGGGGTTTTTTCCCCTTTTTTTATATGTGACTTTTATTTTATTTTACTTTTTTATGTGTTACTTTTATTTTTTTTTATTTATATTTATTTTTTTTGCACTTATTGGTATTGCTATTATATAGGGGGATAACAACCCTGGGGGGGGGGGTGCCGCGAACGAGCACATATAGGCGATCGGCGGGCTATGGACCCGCCGATCGCCTATATGTGAAACACCCGGTAACGGGTGTGTGCATTTAGCGGGTCTTTTCTGCCCGTGCGTGCCCGCTAGGGGGCGCGCGCGAGCAGAAAAAAATTGCCGTCTGGAGACGGCAACCCGCAGATGCTGCAGTGCCGTCCGTCCGTTTTTTTACTACGGGCGGACGGCAAGAGGTTAAGCCAAGGTCAGAAAAGTTGTTTATGACTTTGTATCATTGAACTCTTGTTACCTCGTCCTATGAGGCCAAAATGTTCTACATGAACTCTAATTACCTCGGCACACAAGGCTAAATGTTCCACATGTTACTTATTCATACAGCTCATTTTATATGATAGTGATATATAACATTCTTTCCACTATAAGAATGCAAACTTAGGCATGTGGCACATGTTATAATATGTTCATTAAAGGAGAACTATGTGGTGAGTGCTTTTCACTCACCTCATAGTTCTAGCCGATCTGTGACAATGAGAATGTCACAGGTCGGCTCAGTAGATCGGGAGGTGAGCGAACATATACCAGCGTTCGCTCACCTCTCGATCCTGTCACAGCGCTGACTGGCGGAACGGACGGGAAAGGGGCGGGTACAGCTGGCTCTGCCTGTAGATAGGCAGAGACAGCTGTCAGTCACGCAGCTGGGCGGATCCAGACATAATTGTCGAGATCCGCTTCAGCTGCGGGTCTCAGTATACAGCGAGCTACAGCTCACGGTATACTGAGCCTAGAGTGACGGGAGGACGCTAGTTTGTGTCCTCCCGTTACCCTAAAGAGAACTATGGGGAAAAGCCTTAACCCCATAGTTCTCCTTTAAGCAAAATATTAAGCTAATTAACATATCAGAAGCTTGACAATGTGATTCAGCAGGGATCATTAATTTTCCCTAAACAGACTAGTGCCACACAAGAGATTTTGAACATTGCAAAACCAACCCCAATACACCAGGAGTGTCTTGCATACAACAAATTCATAGGATATGACTAGGCCTACACCTGGGAGAGTCTGAGCCCATGTGGAACATTGATTCCTCCAAAGGGTAGAGAGATATCCTGGAAAAGGGAGAAATACAATAAATAACATAGGAGAAGATGAGAAAGGAGAGAATTTACAAAGCAATGGGAATATCCTTGGTATAGTTTTACCTTTATTTATGTCTGAGTCATGATGATGTAGTGTTGCAGGGTGGAGGTGGGCACATCCTCACCACAGCTCCATCTGATTCTTTAAAGCAGGCTAGACACAATCCTTTAAGTATCAAACCTGTAATGCTGACAGCTTAAATCAGTACTGAGATTCACTTTGAAAACAAACTTTACATCCTTGTTTTATCTTCACGTATTTCCATTAAAATCAATATTTGCCCACTCCCTTTACCTTAAAAGATTTCCCCTACTGCACACTAGTGCACTGACAATATGCACTTTCCTATGTTGTGTTCATAAGGAGGTAAAGGGACTCAGCTCCATCTTTTTTTTAAAAATCTTTATCTGTAGAAATCTGTGGTGCAAAACAAAGGCAATCATATTCTCTCTCTCTCATTGCTACTAGTTGCCTATATAGGGTAGTAAGATCAAACATTTAGTGGGTGAGCCCTAGTTTATATTTTCACTGCCATTTGTAAATATAATTAAAAGGAATCTACAGTATGTAGTTAGAAAGACAGTTTTATTTCTTACCACTGGAGGGCAGCATAATTCTCATAAAATATTGCTGCTGCAATTGTAGGCTAACTGCATCTCCAAAATGCTACCACTAGATGGTGCCAGAGCAGCAGATGTCTGCTTGAGAATAGCTATAACGTAAGATTATAAACATCTGACAAGTGTTCTTTAAAGTCTTATATAATATACAAAACAATTATGTCCAGCTAAAAATGCAAAGTAATCTCTACTATAGCAACAATAGTCACTATTATATGCTTGACTTCACTGCTAAGCTCTTCAAAAGTATGTTACTTGAACTTGTTTTTACACGAGAGGCCAACCTGTCATGTCTACCAAGTTAAATCTATAGCTGCCACACATAATGCAATCTTATTATTAATTTTTAGCATGGCAATCTACATGCCTGTCTGCTGTTCTGTATGCCAGACAGACTCCTCATAGGATTATCTCTACTCAGTAAAGTACAAGACAAATTTAAGTTTTGGGGATGTCTGGATCTTTTAAATGAGATATTATTCTAACAAGGCTCTTTGTTGGGATGGTTAGAAACTTATACACAGCAAGCATACTAAATAAGTACTAAATACTACTACTACCACTACTAATACTAAATAAGTGAAATTGTAGCTTTTGACAGTCTCTCTCAATGTAGGCCCAATACATCAGAGTGAATTGTTTGATACAGATTATTTGGACCATTTAAGGAAAGTAACATTGTGACCGGTGTATGAGAACTGGACAACCAGCTAAACATTTATGTTCATTTATCCTTAGACGAGGACAGTGTATGGAAATGCCTAGTGCTTAGTTATAACTCACATCCATGGGGAAAACATACAAGAGGTCATTCAATATTCTGCTCAATAGACACTGTTTAATTCCTAAAACCCCAATGACCTTATTTTTTCAAGAAACGTCATCCATTCTGCAAACCAATAATTCTCTAGGCATGCATATGATAAAGATCTTCCAGCACACTGGACTTTCACCTACTGCAACAGATGACCACATTGATATGACACTCTGACATACTTGCCAAAAGCCAACAAACATTATATTAAGTAAATACTTAATTGTGTGATATAATAGCTAAAAATACTCTGCACATTCATAGCACACAACAGTAGTGTATATACATGTATGCATATTACTACTGTTCATTACTAGACCAAGGGAATTACAGAGTGCTGATTGGTTGGTAAGCACCACTTGAGTTAAGTCAAGGCTTGCAGGCTCTCTCTTGCATACACACACATAAACTTTGGAACGTCTAAGCAAATAAAACTGTAAATGAATATCACACTGTCATATCATCACTCTTTGTAGTAGTAAGATATGGCTGTAATCTTCTATCATTCTTTCCAGGGTGAGGAAGGAGGCATCAAATTGATAGTTCTACTAGACCCAGAGTAGGGCTTGAGATCTTCTCTTCAATTGTCCCCCTTTATAAAACCTATTCTTTATGACCCACAATTAAACTACACCTTTTTTTCTTTCTTTGAGAATCTCTGATCAGAGGGGTCATTTAAAGCAAGAACTGTTAGCTTTTAGTCTTGCAGCTGCTGCACTGAAAGTAAGAAACTTGTAGGACTTTGAAACCCTTGTCAACGATCATCTATTACTTTATAACAGCCACTTATCCTATTAGAAAACTTTGTAGGAATCTCCACAGGGAAGAGGCTAGGAACCGGTGCCTGCAGCAGAGGCTTTTTTTTTTTTTGGGGGGGGGGGGGGGTTGTTTTTTTTTTT
>NW_017306272.1:5747803-5750026 GCF_000935625.1 Nanorana parkeri
CTATATTTTTCAACGTTACTGTTTTGCAACATCAACTACAGTCTCATAGTAGGATTACAACTATGCTGTTTACTTAAGCTTACCGTCCACTGTACAATTTAGTTTTACCAAAAATCCATTTCAATTGTACCAATCCAGGTAGTTTCTTGCACTACATAGTTGCTGGTATATCTAAAGGAGATTGTACAATCAGATTGTATAGTGCACGGTTAGCATTATTCCAATTAGATCAGAGACAAGTCAGAGTACGAAAATGTGTTGTATTCAACACAGCAAACATCAAAACCAAATAAGTGCAGATTTCTGTAATGGCTTATACACTTGTGCATGATATAGTCTAGTTGCAGATACAGGAGTCCAGTTATAGCTGAAAGCAGCAGGGTAACATAATCGACTTTAGTTACTGTCTTATTCTAATCTTATAGGTTCTCCTGGCTGATAAGAATCATAAAGTGCTTCATCTGGATTTGGGGAATGACGCACCTTGTGTGAATCACGCATATCAATAAATAAATGGGAGAATGGCAGCTCTGGTGCTCTGTGCAGATAAAAGGACCGCTCCTTCAAAGCTTTTAGGACTCTTTCAATCCTAAGAACTGCAAGCCTTTTTATACACGTTTTTAATGCCAGTGGATGTGGATGTTACATATTGGGAATAGTACAGTGCAAGTGCTGTCAACGCTGAAAGACAATTCCAAAGAAACATAAAAGTAGAAGTTTAGACAAGTGTTATTGTTATCTGCAGAAGTTCTAATCAATGTGTTTTCCATTTTACATTCTTACTCTGAAGTCAGAATTCTTGATATTATAGACACAAAAGAAATTTTCCAATATGGGTTAGAGTTTCTAAGGACTGTAGTGTTGGTATGGCCACAGTTTTTTCACCTTAGCTCAAGGTGTGCACTGGTGGTAGAACCCTCCAGCGACCTCACTGTCTCTCCGCCTCTACCCTTGTACATAGATGTTTTACTCATTGAGCAGATGTTAGTGGCAAATCTCTTCCCAATATCATGGGGCTACATCACCTGGTACATAGACTCTGCAGTGACCCCTCCTCCTACACTGCAACTTTTGAAATATGAAGTGGGAAAGCAGGGTCATGTGATCTGATTTTAGAAGACAATTTTATTGTACTGTCACAATTCATTTTTAGAACTGAAAGTTTTTGATGTATATACTGAGGATTCCTCCACTGAACTACTGCGTGTCTTTATTCCTGCACCTTGATTTCCACTTTATCCATATATTTTACTCTTTACTGTATGCTGTGCACATCTGTCACATCCTTTCAAAATAGTCTTTGTTTAGAAAACAGATGTATTTTCTAGATGTGTTAAATAAAAATAAAGCTATCACATAGTATGTAATTCTCTGACTGTCTCTGTTGTTGTTCAGTGGTCTCTCGATACCGCAGTACTATGACTCGACAAAGCTGAAGAAAAGCGCAGTTCGTGAAAGTGATGATCTGTAAGTAAAAAATAGTCTGTAAGTAATATGGATCACAACAGGAATGAGCAGCACCCAATGAGGGGAAGCAGGACAGACTGTGCACCTATTTACAAAGGGGTCATAATCATCCCCCACACTCTAACTTTTATTCTTATTTGGGACTTCAATTAGCAGTTTCAAAGTTTGCATCATTATTACCATAATGGTATTGAATACAGCAAGTCGACTGCTGATCATCATAAAGCTAAAGTAGATGCATTGCAGTCCCAGGTGTAACCTGTATTTTTCTTGAGGCAAAACTATTTAAAAGCCACCAGGTTTGGAAAGCTGATTTTGACAGCATTTTACTGTAAAAAGGTTCTTTACTTAGCCTAGCCATACACACATGGATTTTTTTAAATTCAATCTGCAGGCTGAATTAAAGGAGATAAATAGATTCCTCTGCTATTGTATTCAGACAGCCGCAGCACCCACAGCTGTCTGAATACCAGAGAAGTGAATGCATCTGATAGAATGCAATCACCGTTTGGCCGATTTATAGAATCCATTGCACCTGCAACCCTCCTTCTTTCAGCACTCACCACACCTGGAATCACCTTCTCTCACCACCCATTGTGCCTGCATCACCCCTTCTCTCACTACCCATCACATTGCACCTATATTTCTCTCAGCATCTACTGTGGCTGTAGCTCCCCTTCTCCAACCACTCACTGTGTCTACAACCCCCCCCCCCCCCTCTTTCATCCCCCCACTTTGCACCCTTTTACACCCACT
>NW_017306272.1:5750136-5758376 GCF_000935625.1 Nanorana parkeri
CCCCCCCTTCTTTCAGCACTCACTGTGCACTCACTTAGCACTCACTGTGCTTGCAGCCCCTTTTCCTTAGCACCCACCACGGCTGCGTCACCCCACTCCCCACACAACCTAATCCACCCCACTCCCCTGCTCTCAACAAGATACCTGTAAGCCCCCTGTTTCACCAGAATGCCTGCACCCATCTGCTCTCACCACTGTGCTAAAACCCCAATCTGATAACTTTATTTTAGTGTTAATAAACAGTTTTTTTGTACCATATTCATATTTGGCGTTCCATATAGATGTGCATCAGGTAGGTATACTGTAAATGCATTCTTGAGTGGAGCCTGTTTCCTTTTGTTTCATGTACCTTTGCTAATACATACCCGGTGACACATGACCTATTATATCTTTGTGGCGTACGGTGCTAGGGTTACCCTGTGATGTGAAGTACAAAGAGGACAATGCCTTTGAGACAATAGAGGCTTCTCTATTTATTTATCTGTTTTCAAGACATATTCCATGTTCACCTAGCGTTCACCAACCTAGCTCATCTGTGTGACCTGAGATTATTGGGAACAATAGATTTCAGCTTGTTATTGTGTTGGGCCTGCCTTGAGCAACACAGCCCAATGCAGCCCCATGCCCGAGGTGTGACTGGACCCTCAGTGTTTACCTTTTTCCTAGAAAACATTTTTAAAATATACACATATGATAATGGTTCTTATTTATTGACCATTCTTTTTACTCATTGTTATCAAGCAATTTAATCTACAGCTGGGCAAATAGTTGCAACATGCTTGGAATGTTATGAATGTCTGCTTTCTTGTTTATACATAGCACTGTGTCTGTATCTAGATATATAATGAAATCAACACATTACAACAATCAACACATTACAACAAACAAAGTCTTATTATTGCCTCATGGGATTTGTAGTTGCACATCAGCTGGAGGGCCAGAGTTTGCCTACCACTCCAGTAGAGAAACTTATGCAGAATTTTGTTAAAACCTGTAGTAATTTTGTCAGTAACTTTCTAATTGGATCTTACAGTACATATGCAGTGAAAGGCTCATTCTGCTTTCTCTAGAGCAGCGGTCCCCAACCTTTTTGGCACAATTCCTTGTGACCACTTGGAAAATCGATGTTCGTGGCCGCAATGAACAAAGTGAAAGCTCCTGATGGGGAGCGGGACGGCCGAGGAGACTGCCAGTGGCTGCAGCCCAGTTCGTTATAGGCCACTGATCAATAGCGGTCCGCAGCCCGGGGGTTGGGGACCCCTACTCTAGAGAAAAGCTAATGAACTTGTCATAAGCAAATCGGTTTGCTTAAACCTGTGTTCATAGTAACTGGGGACAATAAGATGTTCACTAGCAATCAGTCTGCTCAGTGAAATGGTATAACCCTATCAATTATATAATGGTATAACCCTATCAATTCACGGCCTCATTGCAGAGCATGCAGGAGGTACTACTCTTATTTCATTATCAATATAGGAGGTTCTTATCTCTCATGAGTTTTAAGAATTGATGGAAGGGAGACCCAAGCGGTTTGTGGTGGTCTAGTTAATTTAATGACAGCAATTCTTGGTAAGTAATCCAACCTGTAATGGGATGAAAGTTTGGATTTGTACGATTGCTGAGGGAATTAATCCAAGAAGATTTCCTTACTACTACTAATAATTGCTAAAGATCACAGAGTTGGATTATAAATATATGTGATAATAAGGATCTCTGCTGATTGCAAGTCCTCAATATTGCTCAGTAGTTAAACCACACTCCAATGAACTGCAGCATACATATCAAATCATTTTTAGCCACCCCTTATTGTAGGGATATGTGAACACTTACTGCTCTCAAAATGATAGGTGTATTGAGAGACTGTGTAAGCCGTCTTTGCTAACCTCTACCTCTATAATGCTAGTTTCCTGGATTTCATGGTGATCCACTGAGTTCAGTTTCTTGCAAGATGCTGAACTGGAGAATATATATTTTTCAGGAGCTCTGAATTTGCCTGCTCCGTGTTTGTATCAGGCCAGTGACTCAAAGTATGGAAGCCAAAGACAATCAGGGACAATCAGGTCAGCAATAGCAGCCCAATTATCTCAATTAATAAATTGGCATCACAATTTTTTTTTAATGAATGTGTTTCTCAGGGTACACCTGGCCTCATTGATAAAAATGCATACTAACAAAAGTGAAAGTGACACTAAACTCAGGAGGATCTTAAAAATACAATCAAGTTCCCTAACTATTAACTAAAATGTATGTTATTTGTGTATCACTCGGCTGTAGATCCTCAAATCATCTCTGAATTGGTGCTGACACGTTCCTTCCTTCTGGAGGGTGGTTATTTTTGTTCCCCATGGTCCCCATGTGTGTTGTAAAGTAGTCACCGCTCCAAGCTCGCTACAATCTCAATATAAATTAGTAAACTAAATGTGAGATAGTAGTTCATCACAGGAGTGAGCTTGGAGTGGTGATTACTCTACAACACACACAGGGACCATGTAGAACAAAAGTAGCCACCCTCCAGAAGGAAGGACAGTGTCAGCACCAATTCAGAGATGATTTGACGCTCTACAGCCTAGTGATGCACAAATAAGATACATTTTTGTTAATAGTTAAAGGGTTTCTAAACTCTCCATTTTTTTTGCATTTACCTACTGCTAGCAAGCAGTAGATATATGCAAAAAGTTGTTTTTTTTTTAACTCGCTTTAAAAGCGGTTTAAACTTACCCCTGTCTTCGCCGCACTCCCCCGTCCGAGACAAGGAGAGACGCAAAGTAAGTCTATGGACGCGTGCACCCGCATGCAGACACCGTAGGACAGGAAGTGCCAGCAAGGACAGAAGAGTCAGCACTGGATCGGACACCCGCGGCAGCGCTGGAGAGAAGGCTGAAAAGGACAAGAAAGAAGAGGAAGATCGGATTAAGAGACATAATTTAGGCTGGGTTCACACCTGGGCGTTTTTCAGCGCAGATCGAAGCACTGAGAAACGCTCAGCAAGTGAAATCCCATTATTTTCTATGGGCATGGTTCCCACCTGGGCGTATTTCAGCACGTCGTAGCGCGCTGAAAAACGCCCTACGCCCAAACAAGTACAGGAGCTTCTTTGGGGTGTATTTCCACGCGTATCCATTAGGATACAGCCGGATAGCTCTCGTAAACGCGTGTTTGATGCGCGTTTTGCTGAACGCAAATCGCTGTAAAAACGTGCGGCCCAAAACTCGCGCCATACGCGCATATTTCGAGCGCCCAGGTGTGAACCCAGCCTAACGGTAAGTCCTGACATTAACATTGGAGGGAGGGGGAAAAAAATCGACTTTAATGTCACTTGAAGGTACTTGAATGTATTTTTAAGGTTTAACGCCTGAGTTTAGTGTCACCTGAACATGTTGCCTACAGCAGCCAATCAGGTGTAATTGTATCAGTGCAGAAAATAAAATCACATGCTGGATTGATTACTGTAGACAGCACTGATGACAGAAACTCTGATTAAGAAAGATACATATAAGCAGTTGGAAAATTAATCTATGGGCTCGCTTTGACCGAAAAGTGATAATTACATAAGGGGACTGCAACTGATAAATAACCATATACTGAACATATCAGAGAGTTACATACTGCCGCCACAGCAAAATAACTAAGTATACATATTTATATTTCTAGGTATCCAAAGCCTCCTGCTGCTTATCTCAGGTTAGTCAAAATTTGAATCAATATGGATTCAGAAATTGCTTAAGGCTGAAAATGTGTTTTTATAGATGTTTGTGTCTGTGTGTATATGTATATAAATAGCAGCACACAAGTTGTAACAACTCCGTCTCCCTTGCCTAAAATCTAATTTGATAATATAAGTGCAATTCCCCCTTTCTTTACAGAATATTGAACTTATTGGTCCCTTATGCTTAGGCCATCAAGAAATTTCTGTTCAGTGCCAACCAGGGATATTGGTTTTATTTTTCAATCTAGCAACACAAGACCTTCCGGCATGGACTCATTTATATTTGGGAAATGTATTGTTTACTAGTTAGATGAGCCTATTTTTCAGCTTAGTTGCTTTCTATTCTTTTCATACTACAGGATCAATTTCAAGCAGTAGAACAGAATGGGGGGGATTTATCAAAACTGGAGCAGACAGAATCTGGAGAAGTTGCCCATGGCAACCAATCAGCGTCTCTCTTCAGTTTGTTCAGGTAAGATTTGAAAATTAGAGAGAGAAGCTGATTGGTTGCAGTGGAAATCTGCTCCAGATTTTGGCTGCTCCCGTTTTGATAAATCTCCCCCAATATGTCTAAATATGATTTTTGGATGTGTTCCAGAATGAATTTTGTTTATCTCATATAGTAAATATACACTGGGTGGCCAGATTATTATGACCACCTGACATTTGTAGGCAAATTAGCTATAATTAGCTATAATTTCACGCTGAAGTTGCTAGAGGGCCAGACCATTATAAATAGGGAAGCAGGTTGTTTACCATGACAGTAGAAGTGATTTGTTTCTGAAGATACGGGTAAACAACGCGACTTAACAGCCTTTGAACGTGGGATGATTGTTGGCACTCTGAGCCATGGAGCGAGTATCAGCAAAACAGCAGAATTCGTTAAATGTTCAAGAACAGCTGTTGTTAAAGTGTTTAAAGACCGGACTGTCAGCCAAAAATCTGGGTCTGAACGTGCGAATTGGGGCCGTCAGCGACTAGTCAATGTTAGGGCAGAACGCAGGGTGGCAAGACTGGTACAAGACAACAGAAGGGCAACAGTGCAGTGTCAGATTCCTCGCATCACCTTTCAACATCTCGTGGAGTCACGAGGCGGCCCAACGAAGTCATCTCGTGGAGTTATCTCGTGGCCCAACGAAGTACTGATGGGGTGGTCATAATAATCTGGCCACTCAGTGTATATTTGGTGCAAATGGGGCTTCAAGTTAAAGGTAAATGTGATAAATCTGTTGATTTGTGTCCAGTAATGTTGGATCTCCAGGCAGTCCCAGAAAACTTGGTAACATGATGATAACAGCTCATAATTTCTACATAGTATAGTACAAACATTGTATGAATGTAAACTGAAATAATGTATTAGCTGTGTTGTGAATTTCTTTATAGATCATTGCTCTGACCTCTTTCCATTTAGGAATACTTGAGGACCAATTCTAACGGAAACTTCAAAGGGGATAAATAGAAAACTCTTGCATATGGGTATCTAGGTTTTGTCAGCTTTTTCCATTCTACCATCACAAAGTGATTTTTCAAGAGATGAGAGTCCTGGGCCTATATGAATTTAAACTACATGCTGCACTGTAAGATACCTGTAATGATCTGTCTTAACTTCAGCAGATCAAATGTAACAAAGCATTGTCTTTTACTCTATGAGATATTTGATTCTTTAGAGGTGCACAAACTAGCATCATCAAAGCAGGCTGGTTAGGATTCAGCCACAATGGAGTCAAAAAAGAATTGGTTTAAAATTAAGTGGCCTATACAGTATTTTATATTGATATTATACCAACAGTGCATATGAACCACAGAAACCCTTTTACTGTTGGGATGGGTTTCAGAAGCCCTACAAAATCAGCTGCCAGGGTTGCTAATGGTGCTTCCCAGAGAAAATCTAAATGTGTAAGTTAGGATAGCAAGACTGCCCCTCTCTATGCTAGGGGTTGGTATTTTTAAATAAAAATTGTAACACCCAACACTAATTTATGAAAAAAGATTGGCAAATTAATATAGTGCAGTCATTTAGTGGCAGGTTCCCACAAATCTTAAGTCTGTTATCCACAACTCTCACAATAATGTACCAGCTTAAATCCGCCAAATCTGTTAGGTCAGTTTGTATCCAAACCCCCAAGTATCGGGACTTGTCAGTGATTACAAAAAGGATGTTGGAAATAGAAGGGATGAGCTTATTGCTAATGGAATACTATTGCCAGCTTACTCATAATCGAGAAAATGAATAAATCTACTACAGTGAATAATTACAGGGAATCAACTGATCCATCTAGATACAGTATATCAATGACTGCATATAGAGATATATTATTCTTCACCCTTCACATTATTATATTATGTTTTAGTGGGAAACAAATACAAGCTGATTTCCCAGCAAACCATCCATACCATTCCCACATATCTAAGTTTGATGTGTTCCCAAGCTTCAGACCAGCAGATGAACCTGAGCGCTGCACTACTCCACTCCACCCGCAGACACCAGCATCTGGACACCCTGCAATCGTTCTAAAGAAAACTAAAGGTATGTCTTACACCAAACTGCAGTACTATATTTGTTGTTTGCATTATATTTTAGCATGAGTAGATTCTAGGGATTATTCGTAAAGAAGAATCCTCAAATTTTAAATAGTCACCTGTTGCTAAAAGAAGCCTGTACTGAAGGAACATAAAGGCTATCATTGCTGAGTTCTCCTCCCAAAAATAATGGATGTCTGGCTATCCTTTTGATCTAGTGACATCAATACATTCTGAATCATTGACCTAGTAAAAGCATGTAGATCAGGAATTCTGACTTACTCAAAGCGCCTGTGGTGGGTGGGTGAGGTAGAGTTTGATGGTAGTTGATTTCTGGCAGCTTGACTTGTGGAGGATTCCCAAAAATAGTGCCTTTAAATGAAGGAGTTTTATACATCACGAGATTGACATAAACATCAGGAGATCTCTCTCCCGAGGCTCTCATCCAGAACCACAGATCTGATCTTCTACTAATTCATTCATATAAAGCCCCTGAAGGAGGTGTGCATTTTAACCCCCAAAATGTGTTGGCTATGTTTACATTTGAACTTCTTAAAGATGTAATGAATGTGTCACCAGAGAAGAATCTGAACTCTATTATATTGCCATACAAATAAGCTCCTATGCTGCTAGCACTATCTAATGTCACAAAAAACCTTCTATACTGCTAAAACTTTCTGTAAATAAAAACCAAATATATATTTTTCATGTGTTTTCTGCAGTTACCTAGTGTACATATAGAGTGTGATATTGTTGCATTGATCCGGTACAACTAGTCGTCCACGTTTTGGCTAGCATTAATCTATGCTACTAGCTTAAAAAGCTGCTAATATTCCCGACCAGATCATCTTTGTCAAAGGTGTGGTTTTACTGATAAGCAAATCAATCTGGTTAACAGTTCGAGCCTAGAAAACATCTTTTGGTAGGTAAACACATAGAGGTATTAGGGATGCATTACATGTGGATAAAATCAGTACATTGTCCCTTGAATACTATGCAGCATTTTGAAAAAATGAAGGCAATTTTGCACTGTTTGCTGGGCAATATACACAAAGACCTTCTAGTTTAATGTAACCATTCATTATGTAGAGCGGAGAAGTTTCAGAGAACAGATTGTTACTCTCCTTTGTCTATTATGTCCCAGGCAATCCATACAGGCATGAAGTCATTTCTATTCCTTCACAGTCACAAAAGGTGGCATTGACATGGCCAGGACAGGAAGGCTTCTCTCATGTAAGTATATTATATAGATTTCAATATATGCCCTCCAACAGCGAGAACCAAAACAAACTTAGGTTTGGCCATACATGTAGCCATATCTGGAGAGGAACAGTAGGATATAAGACTAAACCAGTTGGTTATTAGTTAATTAAATTGCTGAATCTAAAGATATCCGATACCCATAGACATTATATCATTTCTGTTTTGCAGAATCAAGCAGCAAACAGGATGTCTACAAGCACTTTTGACATCTTATTATATGCCTATACATGAATGGGCTTATATGTGATATCAGCATCCCAGATAGCAAGCAATTGAGCTGCAAGTTTGAAAATTACCTGCTAAACTATTGTAGACTTGCCAAACTTCACAATTTTGTTGCACAATTACAGCAAGTCGGCATTTCAAGTCTCAAGATCAACGTGCTTTGCAAAACTGCTGTACACTTGCACAGCTCTTGCTAAGACCTGCAGGACTCTTGCTGTAGACTTGCCAAGCACATTTGCTACAAATTCAAAAAGTGTCAACTAGAACTTGTGCTGCAAGTGTTCTGCAAGTCCACAACTTGCCAGGAATGTGTGCAGCAAGTTAACACAAATTACAATTTCACCCTGCCACAAGTTTGTGGCAAGTTATCCTTGCTATCTGGGATGTAGCTCTGTGCCCAAATCTATTATATAAATTGCTTGTTAGAATGTGCATGTGTGATCCAATCCAAATACCACATAATGTCTACACAGCGATGTATTTTGGTTTGGGGCTGCCTTAGGCAAGACGAAACTCAGGCACCCCC
>NW_017306272.1:5758402-5761063 GCF_000935625.1 Nanorana parkeri
CCGCCCCCCCCCCCCCCCCCTCCACTAAATTTGCCCCACCCCTTCCTGTTTTAGATTTTTTTGCGTAACCTGTCAGTCGCTGCATACAGCGCACATGCTGTATCCAGCTTTTGACATCTTCCGCTATTAGCGTAGCAGAAAGGCTGGGGTCTCAGGTGGGCTCTGCAGGGTCTCAGGTGGGCTCTGCAGGGTCTCAGGTGTGCTATGCGGGATCTGTGGTGGGTTCTGAGGGGTCTATGGTGGGCTCTGCAGGATATGTGGTGAGCTTTGCAGGATATTTGGTGGGCTCTGCTGGGTCTATGGTGGGCTCTGTGGGGTCTATGGTGGACTGTAAAGGATCTCTGGTGGGCTCTGCAGGGTCTCAGACTGCAAAGCCCACCATAGACCCCGCACTGCCCACCTGAGAACCTGCAGAGCCCACCATAGACCCTGCAGAGCCCACCACAGATTCTGCAAAGCCCCCCTGAGACCCTGCAGAGCCCACCACATATCCTGCACAGCCCCCCTGAGACCCTGCGGAGCCCACCATAGACCCCACAGAGCCCACCACAGATTCTGCAAAGCCCCCCTGAGACCCTGCAGAGCCCACCACATATCCTGCACAGCCGCCCTGAGACCCTGCAGACCGCAGGGTAGATAGGTCAGAACCAGCAACCATAATAGAAGCTTGTCATGTGTATAGCAGAATGCAGAACTGGTTTATAGGACTTATGGGAGTTTTAAAGGAGATTGTAAATTACTTAGAGATGATGTTTCTATAAAACTGATATTCCTGTTTATTTACAGTATACAGTATACATCAGTTACACCTATAGCTGATATTAAATAATAAAATCTATAGCAACATTTAAAGGCTTTGCCAGTTCAACCCCTCTTATTTTTATATAGTCTGCCAATTGCACGCATGTTGCATCATACTTGAACGGTAGATCATTATCTTTCAACAAAATACATGCAGCAGAAAAGGTAGTTAGGCGTACTTAAGTTGTGTTCCATATGTTTTGCATGTAATTGCACCTCAGTTTCCATAGAGATCACACGTCAGCTTTTAGACTTTATGGAGATAGTGTCATGTTTGCTCATAGTCAGACCAGTGTCGTAATTTTACAGCAACATTCCTTTTATTCTGCGCTACTCTCTACAGACTTCTACATGCTGATCAAACAAATCTATGTTGGGGTTTCAGAAATTTCAACTGTTCCAGACTGGGCAAGGCTGGGGTTATTACAAACACTATTGAAGAAATGTTTTGTTTGCAGAAGAGAGTTGGTGGACAGAATAGGCTATGACAGCGTATACATTGTGCTGACAGTGTGTGTAATACACAGTTGGGGAACTAGTGCAATTCTAGAGGATAGCATAGGATACATATCGTTTTCTACAATTTTTTTTTTGTGCTGCGATATGTTCTCTTTATGGGTATACTGAGGTATCTGTTAGACCCCTGATGCCACCTTTATGTCCATTAGGTATACGTCCGGGACAGACAGTTTCCAATCTGCAGCTAAGACAGCTCAGAGCACTGGCAAACTATAGCTAAGAATCCAAACGCGCTCAGTGTGGAGGGTTGAGTGTGTGAAGAGAAGATTGTTGAACTGGAAATCACCAATCTCCTCCAGATTGGCATCCTGAGTGCAATGATTGACGTCTTTGGCTTACATTCCTCCTTTGGGACCCAGGGACTTCCAAAGAGATGAAAGTGAACCTGTGACTTCAGCCAGCACATGTAGATGGAGTTCACCAATCTCCTCTGCTCACATTGAACCTCTGGAAGTGCTCAGCACTGAGCATTTCTGGGGGGTCTTTTCAGCTTAAGTGTGCCAGTGCTCTTAGCCATCTCGTCCTTCTTCTGGATCTCTCTTAACTCCAGCACCAGAAGTCCAAGGCAACCACAGATGGCAGTGGAGTCAGGATTGTATGGCTAATACTAGAAGGTTAAAGGGAGATCAGGTATAAATCAGAAGGGTGGAGGGGATATGATCAGAACATTTGTGAAGGAACAATATGTGTAATGGTGATTAGTGCAGTAAATGCAGGGGCAAGAGATGCTGACATTAATGGGTACCACAGATGAGAGGGATGGGGCAAAGAGGTGATGGAAAGGTAAAAACAGGGTGGGGGAAACTGCAAGAGTACAGGAGAAGGTGTGGAAGAAGTGGCAGTAAGGCAATTGTATGGTATATCTACTCTGCTTTGTACTACTGAAGCCGACAACATGCATGTACAAGTAATTAATTTCAAGTTTTGATTCGCACAGCATTTACTTATTCTGCATTCTAAAAATTATTGAAACAAACTTGGATCGTGCACTCCTAAATGACTGCAATTATAGCTGTATGTCTGTATTGTGCTATTATAAAAATGCATCAAGTTATAAGGAGATACAGACATTTTGTTTATTAAGATGCCATCATATCATAAGTTGGATGCCAACTAGCACAGGATTACCCAAGAGACCTTTAATTGTGGTAAACTCCATCCAGTGTTTGGAGAACAGTGTATAACTGGCATTTCCTTGAGGCAAACTAAAATCCCTCTAAAGCAATATTTTCTAAGTTTAAATGTATCCCTCATCGTGCTCCTCTTGTGTCAGTGGCGAAGCTACCAAGGTGAGAGCCACGGTACAAAAGTTGGACCTGGATTCCTGCATGCTGGCCACTT
>NW_017306272.1:5761115-5776122 GCF_000935625.1 Nanorana parkeri
ATTCTCTGTCATAAAACAATCTGCTCTGTACCTATGGTATTATAGTGGTATAGTGAGCGGCCCAGGCAATTCCCCTGTGCAGTTGCCATGTCGCTGCCGCTGCAGCTTTACCAATTAATTGGTAAAAAAAGCACCTAGTATTAAAAACACATAAAACATTAGTTTAAATGGTTCCGGCTGAAGTGGTAGTAAACTGCCAACACAAAATTAAAATAGTGCCATGATGTGCTATTAGGCACAGCATATTACTGTGCAGATGCCCTGCAGTGTTGCAATGTCAGTATTTGAGCACTCTCCTCCATCACTGCTGCTTCCATCTTCTCCCCCCGTCTTCTTCCGGGTTTGTCATCTTCAGCCTTTTGATTTGACGGTCTGGTATGATGAAACTCCCATGCATGCGCTTGGGAGTTACTTCATCTTGGCATAGGACCTTGAGGAGATTGCATAGCTCAGTGCACACAAACACTGACATGGAGGAGAGATTATGACACAAGAGACATACAGAGTCTCTTCTGTCATAAAAAAAACGGCCTGTCAGCATTTTTATTGTAAGTGACTTTACTTCTGCTTTAAGAAAATAATAAACATCACTTAGGCCATATATTTTTTTACCGTAATTCTTCTTGTATTGATCTATTTCAGTACTGCTAATATGGGTATAAAAGGTTTCAGTGTTTTCTGTTTTTTACAGTTACCAAAATTCCATAATGAAAATAACCAGACCTACTACCCAAGTCCCCCGAAGACTGTGGCCCCTAATCCACTGTACAAGACATATGAAGAAACACCATCTGAAAGGACAATCAATTTACAAAGAAATGCAATCAAAGCTCAGTGGTTAACAACATACAAGCGCAGCTTTACAGGTAGATACAATAAACATTATTATTATACAGGATTTATATAGCACCAACAGTTAGCGCAGCGCTTTACAATATAAGGAAGACATTACAATCACAATACAATTCAAGACAAGATGGTAAGGAGGGCCCTGCCCCTGAGGGCTTACAATCTAATAGGGAGGGGTAAGTGATACATGAGGAGGTAGCTGTGTGGGGATGAATTGTTTGAGAACGTGATGGTTGAGTGGTAAGTTTGAGGTGGGATAGGCTTCCCTGAAGAGATGAGTCTTAAGGGATCGCCTGAAGGCAGACAGAGTGGGAGATAGTCGGACAGGTTGGGGAAAAGAGTTCCATAGGATGGGAGAGACTCTAGAGAAGCCCTGGAGGCGAGCATGGGCAGAGTTGACGAGGGAGCTGGAAAGCAGGAGGTCTTTGGAAGAGTGGAGGGGACGGTTAGGGTGATACTTTGGGACAAGGTTTGAGATATATCTGGGGGCAGAGTTGTGGATAGCTTTGTAACCCTGAGACAGGACATATATATATACAGGGGGTGAGCTAGACTTTCTATTATATTGAAAAGGAGTTTTTGTTCATTTGTTTTATTTGCTAAAGCAAAGCTGTTTCTGATGGAGCATTTTGAGAGAGAAAAAAAAACTTTTATTCACTACCATGGCTGGCTATTGGTCATAACTGCTCTGAATATTACAATAGATACAGCACTATGGCCACCAGATGGAGCTGAGGAGCATAGGATAGAAGTATTTATTTTCGGAGTTCTGCTTTAACCACTTCCCGGCCGGCCATTGTAAATAAATGGCCGGCCAGGAGCTCTCTAGATCTGAGCGGGCGTCTTTAGCCGTCTGCTCAGCCATGCCCACTCGCGCACGCGAGCCGGAAATGCCGACATTTGCAAACAGGCAGCGATGCCCGTTAATATACAAGCGATCCGCCGGCTATAGAGCCAGCGGATCGCTTGTATGAGGTCCCGGGATGTGCGCCCCCCTCCGCGGCTCCCCCCCTCCCGCTGTCACGCTGGTCCCGGGCTCTGCTGTGCCCGGTGCGAGCCCGGGACCAGCATACTGCCTCTGTCACAGGGGATCAGAGGGAGGTCGGTACACGACCTCCCTCCGGTCCCCTCTCCGCTGTCAGAATGCGGAACTGATGTATATTACATTACTTCCGCATTCTTGTGTCACTCTCCAGCTTCAGATGCTGGAGAGAAGCTGATGAAGCAGATCTCTGCTTCATCAGCTTCTTCAGGGGGGTCCTTGGTGACCCTCCTCACACACAGAAGATGAGTGACAAACACTGGTTCGTGTCCTTTATTTTTTGGGCACTTTTCTAAACAAAATATTTGCCTAAAATTCCACGCCAGGGAAGTAGTTAAAGGCAGGCAAAAAAAACAGAAATCTTGACTTTTGTAATTATTGTTATACAGGATTTATATAGCGCCAACAACTTGCTCAGCGCTTTACAAAAGAGTGGAGACAGTACAGTTACAATACAATACAGTTTCAGAACAATAGGGTTGGGAGGGCAGGACTTGGATAGTGATTGGATGTGGGGCTGAAAGGAGAGCTCAGAGTCAAGGATTACACCGAGTACCCTGGCTTGATGGGAAGGATTGATCGTAGTAATGTTGATTGTGATGGGGAAGTTGGGGAAGGAAAGACGGAGAGGAGGAAAAATTATAGGCTCAGATTTTGACAGATTGAGTTTGAGGTAGTGGTGTGACATCCATGCTGAGATGTCACTAAGTAGATTTGAGATACGTGAAGAGACAGAGCGGGTGAGTTGAGGAGTGGAGAGATAGATTTGGGTGTCATCAGCATAAAGATGGTATTGGAAGCCATGGGAGGCTATTAATTGACCCAGGGAAGAAGTTTAGATAGAGAAAAGAAGGGGCCCAAGGACAGACCCTTGGGGGACCCCCACAGAAAGAGGGAGAGGAGAGGAGGAGGTAGAATTGTAGGTGACACTGAAGGTGCGCTGAGATAGGTAGGAGATGAACCATGAGAAAGCAGAGGCCAAGGGAATGGAGTTTATTAAGGAGAAGCGGGTGGCCAACTGTGTCATAGGCAGCAGAGAGGTCTAAAAGTATGAGAACAGAGTAGTGGCCATTGGTTTTGGCAGTTAGTAGATCGTTAGTACGTTTTAGAAGGGCAAGGAGATTGTTAACTGTAAGGCCCCGTTCACACTGAGCGATTTATCGCGCGGTAATTCCCGCGATATCGTGGCTATTTACAGCGCGATATCGCTCTCCAATGCATGGCAATGGGGCTCTGTCCGTCGCTGTCGCGGTTCGTGCGTCGCTACAGCAGGACCCTTTTTGGAGCTGATTTTGCCGCGATTCTAGCTTGCTCAATGCAAGCATTTGCGCAATATCGCGCAAAATGCAAATCGTGCGACAAACGCGCAATTTGCGAATCGCTCAGTGTGAATGGGGCCTAAGGTGGCGGCTCAGGCAGTTGTAGACCAGCCGTTCAAGAAGTTTGCAGGTAAATGGGAGCAGGGAGATGGGTCTCAAGTTGTTTAGACTGGTGGGCCCCAAAGACGTTTTTTTTAATATGGGGGTTACCAGTGCTTGTTTTAGAGGGGTAGGGAAAGGGAGAGATTGAAGATGTGAGTAAGGGAGTGTAGGATAGAGCTAGAGGGTGACCGGAGTAGTTGTGAGGGGATAGGGTCCAGGGGGCAGGTGGTTAGAAGAGTGTTAGGCTGTGTAATGTGTTGGTTATCTGCGGGATGGTATTATGCTGTATTGGGTTTTATTCAAATGGAATTCTGCATGTAAATAAATAAATAAAAATGTCATTAATACTCAGATCACGGTGAAATGAACCCACTACAACTTGATGATTATTATGAGAAGGTAATCGGAAAAATAACAGGAAAAACAGATGAAAACACAGAAATGGTAAGATATATTCATGTATGTACTCATTATATAATTCACACACAAGCAAAATGTCCTAAATTATTGCCAGGAATTTAAAGAAAACTTTCCCTTGCACTGGGGCTACCCCTGTACAGAAAGGGCTAAGTGCTTGTGTTGTCAATGGGCTAAAATAAGTCAGTGCTCACCTCTCTTCCCCTCCGCTCCGGCTGTGGAATGTCCCTCAGCGTCCTCACGTCTGTTGGGGCTGCGGAGACCAGTCTAGCAGCCAGGAGGGACCGAGGATCATGTGAGTAATAGTTTTATTAGTCTCCTCTAGATGAAAATGAGCACTTAACCCTTGCAGGGCGGGGGTAGTCCCACTACAAGGGTAGGTTTTTTAAAAATTCTTCTTCACAGAGACTCTCTGTTTTGCCTGAGGAAGGGACCGTGTGGTTCTGAAACGTCGCCTGTGTTGATGTGACACTATAGCAGTCAATAAATAAATATTAACTAGAATTTATACTGGAGTACTAGTGACCTTTCTTTACCAGCATCCGCTGTCATTTTAGCACCCACCCGATTTTTTATTATTCGGTCAGGAGTGTGACGGGCTCGTATGTTATTTGTCCGTACGAAAACGCCACTAATCCATCAATGTTCATATGATTTGAAAAACGTTTTCCAGCCTGACCGATGGAGAAAACTCGGCCAGTTGTACAGTAATGCTGATCGTTCACTTCCCATCAACTGGCCAATTATCGTATGAAAACCCGATCTCCGAACGATAATAGCAAGGTATATGGGGACCTTTGGTTGCAACTAAATGGGCCCTAAAAGAAAACAGTAATATATCCACAATATCCAGTGTCATCTCACTGGAGCCACTGTAGGTTGTATTTCTTTGGTAGAGCGTTGTATTTATAAAACAGAAAAATAAATACATTTCAGTTTAGATTTGTAAATGTTGTAGTTGGAAAGCTTATAAAATGTATTTCTGTAATGTTATGATTTACCTTTTTTCAGAAGCCAACATTCTTATCGACTGTCCTTCAGGCACGACCAATCCTGGGACGCATTTCCCGTTTAAGAGAAGGTCGTCGGACTCTTGAGAAAGCGGAGAACCCTGAAAGTAAAGCAGTAAAATATAAACCCAGATCAAATGATGAGATGAAGACAGCTGCACATGCATCTTGTGCCTCTGACACTGCTGGTAACAGTGTGGATACCTATCACACAAATAAGGAGAACACAGAGTACTCATCCACAACACAGAAACATAAGAACCCTGATTTACACAAAATTACAGACACTGAAAAGACAGATGCTTTGTACAGAAGGCAGCTTACACCCGTACCAACTCATTATGATTCACAGTATAAACCAGTCCAGGAAGAGTTACCAGCTGGACAGGATCCATATATTGTCTTTGAGAGCTCTCAGCTCAGCAAACCATTCCTAAAAAGGTGTTCCACAAGTCAGGAGGCTTGTTCTATAAAACCACAAGATACCTGTAGTGTACCAAGGCACTATATTCACCAGAACACATTAAGAGCACAAAGTGCCATTCATAGATCTGGGAAGACTTTGCCCCATGCGACTCTACTTGCTCTCCAAGACTCCTACACAAGGTCTGAAGCTCATAAAACACTCCAGCAGAACTTCCCAGAAAAGACAAAAGATCTAAGGGAAAATTGCTATTCTGGAAGGAAGCACAAGTTTTATGGGTTCCATTCCTTTTATTTCCACAATTAACAGTTGTTATTAACAGTCAAACACTGCAAACCACACAAGAGAAATAAAACAACGTGTTGGATACAACTGGGATTGTAACAACCTGTAATTACTTGCATAAGCTAATATATAACAGGTTTATCTGATCATCCTGGTAACAACCATTTTATAGAGACAATCTATACTGTGGATGTATGGAGGCGGCCATTGCAAGCCTCTCCTGAAAAAAGCTAGTCATGGGCATAGTTATAGCTAGGGATGCACCAATACCGATACTTGTATCTGTATCGGTGCCAAAACCGAGTACTTGGGCAAGTTCTTGTCCTCGCCCAAATGCTCCGATGCCTAGCCCGGGTAGCTAGTCATACACGCTGCCCAGCTTCCTGATTGGCCGGGAAGCCAGCTCCATGTACCCTCGTCACTTGGTAACGATGGAGCATGGTGCCAGCTTCCCAGCCAATCAGGAAGACGGGCGCCGTGTATTGACTCTTCCACGGCTTCCTGATTGGTCGAGAAGCTGGCCAATCAGGAATACAGGCGGCGAGTCATTACTCGCCCCCCGGCTTCCTGATTGGCCAGAAAGCCAGCTCCATGCTTCCTCTTCACCTGGTGAGGAGGGAGCATGGAGACGGCTTCCTTGTTAATTGGGAAGCTGGGTGGCAGGTCTTTACACTCCGCCCGGCTTCCTGGCTAATCAGGAAGCCAGGTGGCGAGTCATTACACGTCGTCTGGCTACCTTAATGGGACTATCGGTGTTTGATATTGACGAGTACCAAAAAAAAATATTGGTACTCGATACCGAAAAACCGGTATCGGTGCATCCCTAGTTACAGCTATAACAAACCACGCATGGGCCCAGTAGATTTTGGGGGGTAGCACTGTCTGGCTACATAGTCATTTATGTAGAAAGATATAACTTTTGGCAAATACATTTGGATGCTTTTAATGTATATAATATTTGGGAAACTATAGAAGGACTCATGCCAACGAGTATTGTTTTAGTAAGTTTGACATGGGTTTGGAAAGCATGCCGAGCTCATTGACTTTACCTGAGCAGTGCACATGGCAGTTCAGAGTGTTTGAGCTGCCGTGTTTTGCACTGCGTTTCTTCAGATGCAGCATGTTCTACTGAGGTGTGTTTGAACTGTGTACAAAGCAGATCAAACAGGATTTTCCTGTCAAAAGGTACTTTTCATAATAGACGGCAATGAAAATGAAATAGAACATATGGAATGAAGGCGCATATAAGGATAAAGGAAAGACCTGCCAGTCAAGAG
Organism: Nanorana parkeri; assembly: GCF_000935625.1. Lineage (NCBI taxonomy): Eukaryota > Metazoa > Chordata > Amphibia > Anura > Dicroglossidae > Nanorana > Nanorana parkeri. The sequence goes on from NW_017306272.1 coordinate 5,767,841, forward strand.
ATAAGTCATGAGAACCATACTTATATCAGCTCAATGTTCATATTGATGTGCTGTGCAAGAACTCCTAGTGCCAAAGAAATATACATTGCCCAGCAAAAAAGTTTCCCCCAACTCTCTGAGCTCGGCTTCCCTGAACTTCCTGCACAGTACAAGATCACAAGGGAGAGCACAGTCTCCAGCAGCTGTCTATATACTAGCTTGGAGAAGGGAGGAAGGAGGAGTGTGGATTAGGTGTGAGAGGCATGACTTGCCAAGGGGAACAGTAATGTGCTTCCAGGAAAATCCAACTCAACCTATTGATTCTTCACTTAGGCCAGGGGTGTAAATAGGTTACATAGCACCATAGGGATGTGATTATAAGCCGAAGGGCCATGTGAAAACCATTTGGTGTCAAAGGGCATCTAACTGGGTAACCACACCATTTAAACCAACCACGATGCCCCCCCTTAATCAAAACATGAACCCCCACAGATGCATTCATTATAGTGATAAAGTCAAAAGATTTTTAAAGCATTTTCAAATGCTGATAAAGTTACTTAGACCTGGTTCACATCTGGGCGTTCAGTGAACGTGCGGCAATTTGTTTGTTTTCATGCATGATTGTTGCACGTTCCCTGAATTGGGCACAAAAACGTGAAATGCACTTGCAGTGCAATTCACTTCTAATGGCACCCCAAACGCGTCCTGCAAATTGCGTGATTTTCTGCTGCATTACCACATGTGCAAATGCAGGTCGCTCAAAAAGGTGTAGGAGCCGTTTTGCCGCACGGATATGACCCCATTGAAATCAAACGCACGTTCCCAGGACATGCGGCCCAGGAACGCTCAGGTGTGAACCAGGCCTTACAATGGAAGCTGCTTCTTGATGTTTAAAAGTTTTAGCTTCCTGTAGAATCAGCCGGTCCCCTGAGCTCTGGCCCTAATATCCTGTTTTAGGGTGGCTTCTTACCATTGCCGGGTCCTATTGAGCCACCCTTGTGTGTGCTAGTAAACGATGTGTGTCTCCATGAACACACTGATACAGCAAGGCAAGACACTCCCCTCCCTCTTGCTCCACACTCCTCCTTCCCAGGGATGTATCTGCCGCGAGGCAAACAAGGCGTTTGCCTGGAGCGGCAGATTCCCTGAGAGCGGCACTTGCTGTGGTTCTCTCCCCTTGATAAATTTTATTTATCAAGGGAAGAGAACCGGAGGCTATCGTAGCGGCGGGGACAAGGACGGCTGGCAAGGACGAGGACGGCGAGTTGCGGCGTTGTCCAGCAGGCAGCGGTCGTGATCGTTGGAGGGGGTTGTCTATGGAGGCTTGTGCTGATGGGGGGGCGGCCGTCAGTACGGGGGGGGCGGCATTGCTGTTTTGCCTAGGGCAGCAGCATTTGTAAATACACCGCTGCTCCTTCCTCCCTTCTCCAAGCTAGTATATAGACAGCTGCTAGAGATTGTGTTTTCCCTTGTGATCTTGTACTGGGCAGCAAGTTCAGGGAAGGTGAGCTCAGAGAGTTGGGGAATCTTTTTTGCTGGGCAATGTATATTTGTTTGATCTGGATTCATTATTGGAAAAAAAGGTTTGAGAGTTTAATACTACGTTTAGTGACATTCCTCTAGCTCTGTGACAAATCACGCTTGCATCAGTACAAAATAATGGCGGTCCACAATGCATAATGTCTATAGCCATATGCACCACTTGTCACAGAGCAGCTTTTGAATAGTGAAAACCCTGCTGGGCCCTAGGCAGACCGCAGCAATGAAAAGAGTTGGGTTATTTTATCCGAGGCCTTTAATAAAACTTAACTGCTTGAAGAGGAGGACAAGATTGCTATTTAACCTCTTGCCGTCCGCCCGTAGTAGAAAAACGGACGGACGGCACTGCCAAATATCTATTTTACAAAAAGAAGTCAACTTTAAAATATTTGAAATCCTTATCGCTTCTTTCTAGTAAATACCCTTCAGAACCAAAGGACAAAGTGCTTTAACCTTTACTAGATAGCACTCTATGCTACGTGATGTCTCCTTGTAAAGTGAAACTGTTGTAAAGTGAAACTGCGATTGCATCACAGACTACTCTGTAAGCCTATCAGCTGATTTACTGCACCTACTGCACCTACAAGTCACAAATAAATGACTGAGATTTCCTGAGGCCGCGGAATGTTACAGAGAACTCAGTACAGTGTGTGCTACATAATATCAACTGACCTGACCTGCCTGAACAATGATCAGTTTTTGTGATCGCACTACACCTTATAAAGTTAAACACTGAAATAAGAACTAATTACAGAACTTCACCAGCACCGTGAGATTTTATATGACCCAATGAAAAAAGTAATGTTAATCGAAACTATAATTTGTTGTATAAAAGAAAATTCGAGCTCTGCTCCAACCTCATTGTATGTATCCACTGTTGGTTCATTCGTACTTTTGTGTGCATTGATGCACCTTGTGTTAGTGCAGTCTATTCAGTTTAGGGCCTCATTCACACAGGGTGTGCTGCACTGTACAGCGTCTAGGACTGTTTTTTCATGTGCCCGGAGCTGTGGGAAAAAAGCGTGTGGGCAGAGCATGTAAAGGTGCCCTTGCGATTATTGTTTAAAAACTAACGGGATTGTTTTTTTTTACGATAATCGGCCAGTTGATTGGAAGCGAACGATCAGAATTACTGTACAACTGGCCGAATTTCCCCGATCGGTCAGCCTAGAATACTTTTTTCGAATCGTACTAAAATTGATGGATTAGTGGCGTTTTCATACCAAAAAAAATCGCAACATGAACACTGCACATGCGCAAATGAAAATCCAGTCTGTTGATCAATGAAATTCAGTGAGTTAGTATTGTTAACGAATGATAATCGAAATCCACATTGGTCTGTGCATGATGTGGTATTCGAGCGGAACACGGACGATGGTTCGATGACATGACGAAAGAAATCAAAAGATAATTGTAAGGTGTATGGCCAGCTTTAGGCCCGGTTCACACCTGAGCGTAGGAACGCGCGGTAAAACGCGCAACAGGTGAAAACCCATGTTTGCCTATGGGCATGGTTCTCACCTGCGCGTTTTACCGCGCGTACGATCGCTCTGTAAAACGCCATGCGCCCAAAGAAGTACATGAGCTTCTTTGGGGCGTATTAACGCCCGTATCCCGCTGTATCCATCAGGATACAGCCAAATACCCCCTCGGAAACTCGCGTTTGACGCGTGTTTCTTTTACTGCAAATCGCGGTAAAACCGCGCGGCAAAGACGAGTTTCCAATACGCTAAGGTGTGAACCCAGCGTTAGTCTATGGAGAGTGGGAAGTTGTGCGCCCTCACATGCTGCTTTTAGCAGCTCTAGCTTTTGACGGCTGAACACAGTGTACAGACCTGGATGCATCATGTCTGCGTCTGAGGTCATGTACGTCTGTGTGCAGCTGTCAAAACTCAGAGCTATGGGAAGCAACGTATGTGTGCACATATTTCCTATGTCTCCATAAACTTACACGAGCTTCCCACAGCTCCAGGCTCATCAAAAAGGCCCTTCACGCTGTATGGGTCAGCAATGAATGAGGCAAACATAGACCCTCAACACACCTGAACACATACAGCAGCTGAAATAACACACCTGCACTATACAACTTATCATACTGCACAGATCATTCACATCTGAGCACTGTGGTGCACTACAGTGCAGGTGCATCTTTTCTTACCGTATACATGCCTTTGAGAGCCGTTCAGGATGAACAGCAATGAGCATTAAAGCTTGAGTTTTAGCACTCAGAACTAAGGATGGGCTCGGGCGTGTTCGCAGCTCCACGTGCCGAGCGTGCCAGGAAGCTGACAGCACGCAGCGCCAATCACAGGTACTGAGACATTTTCCCGGTCCGCAGCTGCAGAGATTGGGAAATGTCTCAGTGCCTGTGATTGGCGCTGCGTGCTGTCAGCTTCCTGGCACGCTCGGCACGTGGAGCTGCGAACACGCCCTAGCCCACCCTTACTCAGTACCACAGGCCATAGATGTGAATTCAGCCTAATGCTGACAGAAATCACCCCAATGGAGAAACACACAGTAACAAACACCTGACAATTGTTCTAACCTTTTCCCACTCTTTCCAAAAGTAGAAAAAAAGGTTTTGACTGGTGTTGGGCTTTATTATAGTTCCCACTGTGTTACTGAACCCCTGGGGCTGAAGTTTAAAGGGTAAGTTCAAATCTATGTATAAAAGGTGACGTTTTACCCACGTTATTACTTTATATCTTCCTCAGGGAAGAAATGCCTCCGTTTAGTGAGCATGCAGTACATGCAGCCTAATAACACAATGGGGTGGGGCCTGTGTCCCTCAAAGGACTCCTAGAAAAAGATATTACGGTGACCACAAAAAATCTTCTCTTCTGTTTCGTCCATTGAGGGACACAGGATTGTAGTGATTCCATCCAATTCAATCAAATATAGAAATGGTCAGTACCATGCGAATGACAGTGAGAGTCCGGAACTGGGCAGACAAATGACATAACAGAAAACAAGTACCTTAAAGAAAGGCTTGAACTAGCAATCGGAGGACAACCAATCATCCACTTTCAGGAAACAAACAGGTGGAACAACAATTACCTGAACAGGAGAAATCATTGAGACCAACTGCTCAACGTGGTCAACAAAAATAAAAGCATACCTAAGCTTTGTCCTTTGTCATTGAAGCTTGGACAGATAAGGTATGTCCATAAAAAGACCAAACACCTAACAGCTGCCGACATAGGTAAAACACTCTTAGCCCGTGACTGCAGGGAGAGGAAGGTGCATATATGAAGAATGACATCTGGGAGAAAAGTCATCTCTGACTCTGACAAGAACCCTCTGTGCCACAAAGCTTGTAAGGAGCGAGTGCTAGTAATCCTGAATCCTTTGAGAGGAGAGGATGTGGTGATCAATCACACCTATAGAAAGGGTTAGGCAGGGGAAGGACACATTATAACACCAATAGGTGAACAAGGACAGCAGGAGCAGAAGGAAGAAAAGGAGTCCTCTCACTTCACAGGCAAAAGCGGTTTAGGGATGTGATAGCCATACCATAACCTGCCTGACCAGTATTGTATATTTGAAGGAGGGCATTAGTACTCAATGGGGAGAGAGGGGGGGTTGGGGTTGACAGAAGGCCACAAGTATTCAGTGGGATGAGAGGGAGAGCATTGGTGTTTGGTGGTGGGAGGGATGGGATTGGTACTGGATGGGGGCGAGCGAGAACACTGGTGCTCTGTGGGGCAAAAGGTAAGGCATTGCTACTCTGGAAGGAAGAGAGGGAACTGGTACTATTACAGTTTTTTTCCCCTTTGAATTGTGTAACTGATAAGCAATACGCATGCGCACTATTTGCGCTCACATAACGTTCTGAGCAGCAGCACCTAGAAAGACACCGCCTCAGTGCCCTTGCCGACGTCAATGGACAGCGCCAGTGGGCTTCCGTAATTCCTTGGAAAGCCCAAGCTCCTCCCTCTACGTCTGCTCAACCTAGCATGATTACGGAGACACGGACCAATCGAAAGAGAAAAGCCTAGAAGAGATTGGCTGAGCTGGTAACGCTGAAGGCAGGGCGGTGTAGACGTAACACGGAATACGTAAGCCTGGTTGCGCGGACACCGGTTACATAGGGCTTGGTACAGCGTGTCCTTGGGATTAGAGCGTTCGAGACGTGCTGTTGTGTACATCGTCCGGGTGGAAGAACATAGAGGGTGCGGTAAGATATGGAGGCCGGAGCCTTCTCTATAGTGACTCCTCTCTGCTTCTCGCTTTAGTTACTGGAGGCTTTTTATTAATTTTGTGTTGACCTTGTTATGTCCGGTCACATCGCAGTATCCGGAGCCGGTAAATGCCGCACCGCGTCTCCATCATTGCTGCCCATGTATGAAGCCTCGGAGCCTGTGTGAGCAGTCTACCTGCTCCGTATAATATGGTACATGTACGGGGGCCGATGAATGGTAACCGGGCAGGGAGGACACAGCCTCTGGCCGTAGATGGCGTCTACTCTCTTTGTGATTGGTGGATCATTCATTCTGACCTCACGTCACAGCGATGCCGGATACATTGTATCTATTTATCAGTTGTGAAGAAGGATCTAATGGCTGATCCGATAGTGGAAGGTCAGGAATATGTGTTCCCCGGTCAGTGTCCTTCCATGACCTGTACTGGCTCAGGCTTCACTCTGATGTCCCTGTGCTGCCTTTTCTGATGACCCTTCAGAAGGTCATGTGGGTCACCCGGCCTTCAGACAGGCTGGGAGGGGGAGGGTCTGCCTTTCTCTTCAGGGACCTTTCACATCTTGAAACTGAAATGTATAAGGGGGGTGCTATATCCCTAAATCTATCCAATAAATTGGAGATCTGATAGTTTGATCTCCAAAATCTTAATTGGATCATTTTCATCCACTACAATCCACAATATTTGATTGGCTGCCAGGCAGTTGAGTTGATGGAAATCCAATAACTTTTGACATTTTTGATTCAGATTAATTCTGTTTGTGATTACATTTTATCAGTAGGCTCAATTCACCAACCTATCACACCAGGATAAGGATCCTGTTTTTTGGGAAAGTGGCAGATATTTTCAGCTGAGTTGAAAATTAGTCACATGACTTAGATAAAGCTCCTCCTTAAAGGCATAGTCCACCTATTTCTGCATGTTTGCAAGGTTTTAATTTCACTTCCTGTTCCAATGATATTACTTCTGAAGGACAGGAAGTGAACTGAAGGATGGGAAGTGATGGGAAAACTCTTCTATAAGAACAGACCGCAATGAAAGGCTTTTAAGTATTGTTAGAACTAAGTACTTCTCTCAGGTATCTATTGCTCTCTGTGCCTTTCTGCCTGCTGATATGTGGTCCTTTCTTGCCCTCATACCAGAGGGACAGGAAGTGTAAGACATTTTTACAGTGGTGCCATAGAGAGGCATAATAAAACCTGTCAGGATTGTAACTCTTCCCCGCTGCGATTAAAGAATGACTTTCTTGGGCTATAAATGGGTTTATTTTGACAGAAGTGTTTTTATTTCCTTAGATTATAGCCATGGGAGACTGTGAGAAGGGAAAGAAGGTCTTTGTCCAGAAGTGCTCTCAGTGCCATACTTGTGAAAAAGGAGGCAAGCATAAGACTGGTCCCAACCTTCACGGTTTGTTTGGACGCAAAACTGGTCAAGCCGAGGGCTATTCGTATACTGATGCAAACAAAAACAAGGGTAAGTGATGGCATTCATGCAGTGGCCCGTTTCTATGAATCCCTTGGAACTACAATAACCTGCAAAGCTCTCCAGCATCTACCAGTTGGCTCCCAGCATGTCTGGGCTCTAAAAGGGACTTCAGGGAGGAAATATGGTAACTGCTCTTGCTAGGGGGAATGGGGTCAAAGAGGACCTGTTGTGTGATTTTATTCCTGGATTGTCAACTGAAAGACCTCACACACAGACTACCTTCTGAAAGTGATGGCAGCAACTGTTCCCATCACTCCAACTAAGGTGTCATGCTTGGGACTAAGTATAAGATAAATGGTTGGGGGTATAAACGTTTCACAAGTAGGCCGCCACAGTTATAAAAAGAAAACTTCAGATTGCTGCAAAGGCCAAATCCTGAAGGGTTCTCTTTAACTGCTTGAAGACCAGGTGTTTAGATCCCCTACCTGGCCAGGCCATTTTTCAGTGTTCAGCGCTGCAGTACTTTGACTGATATTTATTCCGCCATGCAGCGCTGTACTGAAATTAATTTTATACCATTTTTTGGGGACAGATAGAGCTTTCTTTTGGTGGTATTTAATCACCACTGCGGGTTTTATTTTTTACTATATTCAGGAGAAATTACTGAATTTTGAGAAAAAGTTTTTTATTTTTTTTACATTATGCTATAAAACAACTATTACCCACTTTTATCAGTGTTCAGCGCTGCAGTACTTTGACTGATATTTATTCCGCCATGCAGCGCTGTACTGAAATTAATTTTATACCATTTTTTGGGGACAGATAGAGCTTTCTTTTGGTGGTATTTAATCACCACTGCGGGTTTTATTTTTTACTATATTCAGGAGAAATTACTGAATTTTGAGAAAAAGTTTTTTATTTTTTTTACATTATGCTATAAAACAACTATTACCCACTTTTTTGGTAAAATATAAAAGATGGGGTCACGTCGGGTAAATAGACACCAAACATGTCAAGTGTAAAAATTGCGTGCACTCGCAAAATCGCAAAAAACTAGCATACCCAAAATTGGCCATAGGCGACGCTTTAAAAGCTTTTACCGCTCATCAGTTTAGTGTTATCAGTGATTGATGGCCCTAGAA
>NW_017306272.1:5779634-5780061 GCF_000935625.1 Nanorana parkeri
AAAAACTAGCATACCCAAAATTGGCCATAGGCGACGCTTTAAAAGCTTTTACCGCTCATCAGTTTAGTGTTATCAGTGATTGATGGCCCTAGAACTATTGCTCTCATTCCGACGTTCGCGGCGATATGTAACATGTGCGGCGTAATGGGTGCAATCGTCGTTTTCGCAGGTATGCGCACCTGACGCATGTTTACATGCGTGTATGTAGGGGTGGGCACTTTAAAAAAAAAAATTTATTCTTTTTTGTGTAACTTTAAAAAAATTGCGGGGGAAACTTAAAATTTTTGTACTATTAATTTTTTTTCCACTTAACTTTATTGCTATCACAGAGGGGGCTGAGAAACCCGCTTATGTGATAGCAAAAGAGGTGACAGGTCCTCTTTATGGAGACATCAGGGGGTCTCCAAGACCCCTAATGTCACCTAGG
>NW_017306272.1:5780287-5783120 GCF_000935625.1 Nanorana parkeri
GGGGGGGGGCGCACGTCTCGGGGCTTCATACAAGGGATCCGACGGCTGTATAGCTGGCGGATCGCTTGTATATTAACGGGCATCGCTGCCTCTTTTCAAATAGCGGGGATTTCCCGCCCGAGCGGGCGGATGTAACAGGACGTGTATACACGCCCAGTTACATCCAAGAAGCTCCCGGCAGGCCGTGTATACACAGCGGCTGGCCGGGAGGTAGTTAAAGGTCTTTGGTGTTCCTATGTTTGTATATTCATTTGACTTTTGAAGCCTGTAGCAAACATTAACCTGATTGCTTGTGTTGACAACAGGTTTTTGTTTGTTTTAAAGGAGAACTATGAGGTGAATGAATTGTACTCAGCCCCATAATTTCAGCCAACATGTGACATTGAAACTGTCGCAGGTCGGCTCTATTGATCAGGAAGTGAGCAAAAACATACAGCCGCTCGCACACTTCTCGATCAACTCCCTGGAGAGAACGATGTCAGTCGCCTCTCCCCACAGGGATTCTCCGATCCTCCACCACTGACTGAAAGGGCTGGACAGGGCAGGGGGTGGGCATAGCTGGCTCTGCCTCTAGATTGTCAGAGCCCGCTGTCAATCAGCCAGCAGGGTGGCTCTCAACAGTATTGTTGGGATCAGTCTTGGCTGCGGTGCTCTCAGCATATAACGGGCAATACTGAGTTTTGGGTCACGGGAGGATGTTGGTATATGTCCTGCCATAGCTCTAAAGAGAACTATGGGATAAAAAAGTTACCAGTTAGCTTCCCTTGATAGCTGGTTACACCATATTTCCACTTAGAGCTGTAGTTTTAATTTTTTCCTTAAAGGAGAATTATGAGGTGAGTGATTTTTCACTCATCCTCATAGTTCTAGCCGACCTGTGACAATGAGACATTACAGGTCGGCTCAGTAGATCGGGAAGTGAGCGAACACATACCGGCGTCCGCACACCTCTCGATCCTGTCACGGCTCTCTGCCGTGACAGGGGAGGGACTGGATTCCCTGCTCCGATCCTCCAGCGCTGACTGGCGGAACGGACGGGGCAGGTACAGCTGGCTCTGCCTCTAGATAGGCAGAGCCAGCTGTCAGTCACGCAGCTGGGCGGATCCAGACATAATTGTCGGGAACCGCTTCAGCTGCGGCGTCTCAGTATACCGCTAGCTGTAGCTTGCGGTATTCTGAGCTTAGGGTGACGGGAGGACGCTAGTTTGTGTCCTCCCGTTACCTTAAGGAGAACTATTGGGAAAAGGCCTAACCCCATAGTTCTCCTTTTTTAAGGGTGCATTCACACCAAAATCAGAAGGTACTTGCAGGTCAATGGAGGGTCCGTTGACTTAGGATTGTACCTTCTGACTTGCTGTGTCACTACGCTTCCCCTGCCTAGCTGTGTAATGTTGTAGATGTTTTGTAAATCATAAGATTGTCTATACAGAATTCTAAATCCTTTAGGATGTAGAACAGTAAATGTGTTTACACTGTGTATACTATGTTTGACTTTAAATACACATATAATCAACATAACTCAATTTTCTTGGAAATGGTAATATTCTTTGAGCATGACCTAAAAACCACTAATGTATGATCAGTAGAATGTCCTGTTTGGGCTACATAGTTGTAGCCTGGTGGTTGCTGTGTCCTTGTAAAATGTCTGACCTTTCCCCTCCCCTATAGGTATTACCTGGAGTGAGGAAACCCTTATGGAATACTTGGAAAATCCTAAAAAGTACATCCCTGGCACAAAGATGATCTTTGCTGGAATCAAGAAGCAAGGAGAGAGGAAAGACTTGATAGCATATCTCAAACAAGCAACTTCCTGTTAATTGCTGCATCTGATGCCTTATTTATTTCAGGGAGGGAACCAGTATGATGAGATGCTTTTAAAAATTTATATATTTTTTATTTGTACTGTCCATACATATTTTAGATTGTGTCTCATCAGTGAATGTAAAGTTATTGAATGACAAATATTGGTGAAATGAATTTGGCTGTAAGATCTCTAAATGTGTCACTTGGTGGATCAGATGTGTCATAAAAAAAGAATTAGGCGGTCCTGACATAAAAAATTCTGTTCACGAAAATGTTTTTGTTTCAGAATGTTGTGGGGTTTTTTTTCTCTTCTCTTCCCTTCCCCCATATTGGCATGCTTGTACTGTCACACAATCATTTCAGCAAGACTAAAGCTGGCCATACACTTTCGTTGCTGCCAAGAACCCTCTTGATTCTATCTCATAGCCCATCGTGCACAGACCATGTCGTTTCGATAATCGTTCATTAGCAATACGATCGACAGAATGGATGTTTGTTTGTGCAGTGTTCATGTTGTGGTTTTCTTTTTTTTTTCTTCTTCGCTCCTATACAAATTGAAAAAAGTTTTCCAGCCTCACCCTTTGAGAAAATTCGGCCAGCAGTATAGTTCAATAAATTGTTGGGGTTCCCATCAAATGATCATTTATTGTTCGAAAAACCAATTGTGGACTACCGAGTATAAGCCGTCCCGAATATAAGCCGAGGTACCTAATTTTACCACAAAAACTTGGTGTTTTAAGATGGTCTGAAGGTATATGCACCATGTCTAGGTGCCTGCTGTTTATACGTGTAGTCACTTTTTTTTCTGAATGGCAGGTGTACTTGACCAGTCCGACCTTGCCGCAATGGCCTGCTGTGATTGTATAGTGCCAACAATTTATACATAACTTTACACACTGCACATTGTGCACACATACTAGGGCTAGAGAGGAGACAATTAGCCTTCCAGCATGTCTTTGGAATCTGGGAGGAAACTCATGCATGAGGAGAACATGCAGGAAAAGTCCTGACCAGAATTTAGTATTGAAGG
>NW_017306272.1:5783135-5799436 GCF_000935625.1 Nanorana parkeri
GGATGTGAGGGAGGGTACTGAGGGCAGAGGAAGCATAGGCTCCTTCTGCTGTCAGTCAAGCTGTGACTGCAGGGTGGGGTTAGAGCTGCAACAGTTAATCGATTTAGTCGACTAAAATCGACGATTGAAAACGTTGGCAACGCTTTCGATCGTCAATTCGTCGGCTATTGATTGATTTGCCTGTTTGGGGCTCCACACGCGGCCTGAGCCACACGCTGCGGCCGCTGTGCCCACCGCATAAGCCGCGCACGCCGCTGCTCTCCTCGACGCGATCTCCCTCACTCATCGCTGGCCCGCCGACAATCGAGGGCCCATCTTCTGAAAGCAAGTCAGTGGTGGAATAGGTGTACGGAGCTGCAGTGTGAAACAGGTGTGTGGGGATATAGTGGTGGAATAGGTGTATGGCGGTGCAGTGTGAAACAGGTGTGTGGGGATATAGTGGTGGAATAGGTGTATGGGGGTGCAGTGTGAAACAGGTGTGTGGGGATATAGTGGTGGAATAGGTGTATGGGGGTGCAGTGTGGACCAGGTGTATGGGTGTGAAGTAGTGGAATAGGTGTGTGTGGTGGTGGAAAAGGGGTATGGAGGTGCAGTGTGGAACAGGAGTGTGATGTGGTGGAATAGGAGTCTGGGGGGTGCTGTGTGAAACAGGTGTATGGGTGCAGTAGTGGAATAGGTGTGTGGGGGTGCTGTGGGGAACAGTTGTATGGGTGTGAAGCGGTGGAACAGGCGTATGAAGGTGCAGCGATGAACAGTTGTATTGGCGTGCAATGGTGGAATAGTTGTGTGGGGGTGCCGTTGTGGAACAGGGGTGCTATGGTGGAACAGGTACGAGTTACGCTACGCACGCCGCGGACGCCACGACCACGCCGCGTATGCCACGCCCACCACACAAGCCGGACACACGCCCGCAGACCACGCCGCCGCGACTTACAAGGGTTCAGAAACAGGTAAGGGGGACCTGTTTTAATGTTTCCTGTTTAAAAAAAAAAAGCGGCACACTGTAGAATACCAGCAGCTATAGAGGAACAACAAATCCCAGCAATAATATATTAAACACCCGGTATAATGTATTATTGCTGGGACTTGTTGTTCCTCTATAGCTGGGGGTATTCTGCATTGCGCCCTATATAATGTATTATTGCTGGGATTTGTAGTTCCTCTATAACTGGTCAGTGGTAATCTGCATTGCGCAGTTTTAATCATTATACAGCGCAATGGAGAATACCACCAGCTATAGAGGACTACAAATCCCAGCAATAATACATTATATACAGCGCAATGCAGAATAACGCCAGCTACAGAGGACTACAAATCCCAGCAATAGTACATTATAGTATAATGTACTATTGCTACATTCCTCTATAGCTGCTGGTATTCTGCACTACGCCGCTGTATAATATTCTATATTGCACACCACACTTTTTTTTTTTACTTCCACCGCGCCAAGCTTGCTCCCGTGATGGACTACAATCTCAATACAAACTAGTAGTCCATCACTGGAGCCTTTTTTATCCGATTAATCAAACGTAATAATCGGCTAACTAATCGATTATGAAAATAATCGTTAGCTGCAGCCCTAGGTGGGGGTCATGGCTGGCTGCACGCTGTGTATGACTATGGACACACATAGCTAGGTGCGGGTGCCTGCACAGCTGATGGAGGTACCCGTACAGGGGAGGCACGCTTGTGGTCTGGGTACCACCTGAGGATGTGGAAATTAAAAAAAAAATTGGAACTTTTTTTTTTTTCCAGCAAGTCTGGCCACCCTAAAGAAAAGATAATAAAAAAAGTAAGGTTTAATGATTACTGCAGAAGTTTTCTGTTGTAAAAGGAAGGGGTTACTTCACTGCTCCACTCTGTTAAATGTACTATAAGCCCAATTGGGTTTGAATTCACACAAGTTCACTAAATGCATCGCATCTTTTTTCAACTTCATTTACCTGGGTGTGAAAGCATACGACTACTTATCCGATATTTGGCGAGGAGCTTTCTAGAGAGGCAAAATGCACTTCAATTACACTAGAGTCTAAAATCTAATAACTGAAACTGGCAGAGGTCTGTGTCATAAGCTAAAGGTGACTTATCAAGAATAAATCTGAAACATTGTCTCAAATATCCCTCAGGTCAAGGGCTCGAGCACCACATGTCTAGGAACTATGCACATGCGCTACCACATTTTGGGCAAAGTAGGCTCTGATTCCTATGGAAGTTAGCCAGTCCTAAAGGAGTTGGAAAACTGCAGTGTATTAAACATGCCCGTGTGAGTTTGGGTGGTATAGAGCCTTGGTTCTCAACTGGTGGGTCGCGACCTTGTTTTCAGTGGGTTGCCACATGCCTTCCACTTTTCTATGTGAGAGGCTCCTCAGCCTCCCCCTAGTTTAGCAATATCAGTTGTTGCCGTGAACAGCCATTCAGAATATGCTGCCTGGCGCCAAGTGTCAGCTTGAGCAGGGGTGGGCTGGAGGTATGGCCGCAAGGGAGCTTCATCCATACATGCATTGCTTACAGTTTCCTCATGTGACCTACAGGGTGCACCAGGGAGTTGTACAAGCAATGAATGTATGGATAGAGCTCCGTCACAGCAGCCAAGCACTGGACCCCAAGCTGAGGTTCGCACGCACGGTACCGTGATGCCGTGCTTTCCATTGCAGTGCGACTTGGGTCGCCACTTAATGTCCAAGGAAAAATGTGGGTCCTGAGGTTATACAGGTTGAGAACCACTGGTATAGAGAGATACATTTGGAGGAGTCCAGAATGTCCTGCCATTCATCCATAGCACCAACATGTATTTCCCATGTAGCTTTGTTAGCATATGTGTCCTGGTTTGTAAGAAAAGAATATAGAATGAGACAGGTGCTGTGAGTGCGAATGACCCCAAGATTCTGTTGCTGTCCATGATCCCTGGATCGCTCAAGTCGGCGAAGAAGGGTCTCTTGAGATATTTTCTAACAGCAGCCAGATCAGTCATCCCGCGCCATTGGCGTACATCAGTGATCCCTACCCTTGTGGAATGGGCTGTGGAAATGGTTCATATAGCTGACATAGAAGGCCTCTTCCTTGGAGAACGTGATGCTGGAGCTAAGTATATTCACACCTAGTCCACCTGGATTGCTTTTCAAATCCCAGATGGTCTCCAGTATGCCCTTTCTGCCTGACTGCAGGCTTCCTTGAGCTACCTGGTGGGGGGCCATTTGCTCTTACCCTACTTCCTTTGCGCTCTTTCTGGTTTCTTTCTTTCTCCTTTCTTCTTCATGTACCTCTCCTCCTCCTGGGACTCTACCCTGGTTGTCTTGTCCTTTTTACTACTGCTGCTGTCAATCACTATAAGAGGACCTAAAGGAGAACTTCAGGTCCCCCTCTGCTAAATGACGGCAGCAGAGGGCGGGTGCAATAGCTAGTCTGTTGCAAAGTGAATTGCAAAGTGAAATAGCCAGTAGCAATCTAACTATGCATTCCTATGCTGTTTTTTTTTTTTTTCCTGACTGACGGCAGCCGGCAGCTCTAATGTCAGAAAAAAACAAAAACAAGTCCCAGGGAAAGGTTTACTCTCCTCGATCCAGCAGAGTAAACCTTTCCAGGAGAAAATGTTTCTCTCCCAGGCGGCTGAGAGCCGCTATCTAATAGCAGGAGACTCCCAGTGTGCCCAGGAGAGTTGGGATGTCTGTAATACTTTAACCAATTATAACCTTACGTCTTTAAATAAATATTCTGAAGCACGATTTCCCCTTCTGGGGATACGTTTATAAATGTCATCCCCAGAGCTCAAGTCCCCACTGACAAAAGGGAACCAATTAGAGTCTTTCTCAGGTATGTGTTCATTATGTCACCTATGACATAGTGAGCACATGCCGGCTGCAGGTATCATTTCATAAATAGAAGCCTCCATCCTGCAGAAGAATTGTCACTGCCAGATAAATAATCTGCGCTTTGTAGTGCAGTACATTTAAAAAAGGAACATGCAAAATATCACACATTAAAATGCATGCAATAACTCAATGCAACCCACTGAATGCAATAAATACCCCCTGTTAACATGAATGCAGTAACACCTGCAATGGAATGCGCAAATATAAAGGGGTCATAATTGTTTACATAGGTTTGTCACCTTATTCTGTATCACATGTGTATGTTGCAGGTCTCAATGTAGAATATTGTCTTGCGTTTGTTTTCTTGCATTTTCCCAGTTGTCCACCAGAGGGCTCTACGCACAAACAATTGCTACCTTGGAAGTTGGTTGTTTCTATGCTCTCTAAAAGTAAAACCTCTTAAAATGAACAATAAACTAATTTGCCCCCCTTCCCCCATAAAAAAAAAAGTATTTGTAGTACTTAGTATTATAAGGTATGACAAGGTTTTTGTCAAATCTGGAGGCTTTGAGCAGGAATGTGAAAGTTGCTCTTGCCTATAATGGTTGAACCGCTATCTCACATAAAAATGAATGAAGGTGGGAACACAATTTTGGGAACATAAACCAGGAAATATTTAAAAAGCTAATAAAGATAAACATTCCTTTAGTTAAAAATTTTCAAGATGTCTGTAAATCATTCTTAAGTTCTATTAAAATACATTTTCACAGCTTCACACCTATACATTGTGGTAATGCATGCATTAATGCATTGTGGTGCCATACATTTTGAATGTGCCAGTGCACAAAAGGAATGCACCTCCATCGTAACTGCTTGACATCGTACCACAACGCATCTGCACTAGACGTGCATTCGGATTCAGATGAACCTGCAAATCAACAAAATTCAGCTGATTTGGCGCTTCCCACGAATCCAAAATAACACATTTATTATATGCCCGAATATACTAAAACTATACTCGGGCATACATAAATTTGTTTGCAGAAAGCGCGGTGGCCATAGTGGCCAACGGCTCGTTCTGCGCAGGCGCACCACCATCTTTGAGTATATCTTGGTATTCACCACGATGGCGGCGCCCGAACATATGGGCGCCACCATCTTCGTGTACCGAGATACACTCAAAGATGCCGGCATGAAATGGCCATCGTTCGTTCTGCATTTTCTGTGTGACATCACAGGCTGAATGAGTAGTGGCCATATCAGCCTCCGGCACGTTCTGCGCAGATGCGCCGCCATCTTTGAGTATATCTTGGTATACAGAAAGATGTCGGCGCCTGAACATACGCCCGACATGGCCGCCACTCGTTCTGCATTTTCAGTGTGCGGTTTCGGATTCGGAGGTTCGTTGCCTCTAAATCCGAAAACAGCAGAAACATTTGTTTTCTTTGATGAAACGAATGGAAATATTTTCTGTTTCCTTTAATTTCATCAGAAAACGAATTTGTATGCCGTGCACATGTCTAATCTACACCATGCTGGAAAAAATAGTGCAGATGTGTTTTCTGGTCCATTGTGGTGCATTGGCAGACCATTCAAATAACATGCTTTAATGTACTGCCGCCAATGTGCTGAGTGACTGTGAAAACACTGTTCAGCACATCGGCCATTCAGCAAACGCCTAGTACGTTCATCAATGAATACTGGGTTTTAGTGGGACCTGAAGTCCTTAAAAGCATGCATAGTATATCTATAAATGATTAACAATCTAGTAGGGAAAATGTTTTCCCCCTCTAAATAAATGTAATGCATTTCTAGAGTTTCCAAGGAATATGTCTGGACATTATATTGCATTCTGTTATTTGTCCACTAGAGGTCTCTGAAAGCATATCCTGAATACGCCTTCATATACCAGGTTAAGTTTCATAATGAACCTGCAGCAAGGAAAACAGGAAAAATATTCTACATGATCAGCATGACAAAGATGACACCCTGAACTGTCAGCACATACCTTTATTTGCATATTTGTCACAGCTTTGAGCCATGCAATCCTCCCAAATTTGCAGATAGCAACTTTCCTGTATTTGCTATTTGCATAGCCATAAGTACATCCCCCCATGTGACAATGCTATGTTTTATTATTGTTCAGGAATTGGGCATAGCACTGTGGGATATGGGTGGAGTGGAATGCCTATCCCCTACAAACAGGAAAAAGAGGGCATTGCTACCTGAATCCCCCTTCACCTCTTTCTCCATCACATTCAGATTATTATAGTAAAGGTCATCCTGTCAGCTTCATCATGGTTATATTGGTTTAGAACATTAATTGACACAGGTTTCCTGGAAACAAGAATTCCTGCTAAATATACTATTGACAACATTTTGGTATATCTGTTTAATAAGTGCAAAAAAACAACAACCCATTGATCCTTCCGGAAATCTAGTGAGTTTCTCACATTTTGATTACCTGAAAACCTGTGTTACACTGAAATCCAAATTAGTGTAATAAGCCCTGCCCAGTTCACCACAGAACACCTCCTCCTTATGCTATTGAAACGAAAAGAGAAGAAGGGGCACTGGAGTCCAAATCAGCAGCAAGCTTCTCCTTCCACCACCTCCAAAAAAAGAATGTATTCAGCAAAAAGGAATGGTAGGCTGCAGCATGACATTTTTGTTCCTGAGTTTAGATGCACTTTTGAGATTATATATATATACATATTATATATATATATCAGTATATATATTCAGTATATATAGTGAGTATTTTTAGAGTACACTGGACAACCAACAAAGATTTTGCTACTTGAACACAATGTAACAACTAGGCCTTACCCAGTTACAGACTTGCTGTTGTAGTATGGTTGGTTGAGATCAGAAATGTCTTGCCAGTGTCGAACTTTGAGAACTTTATTCTCAAAAACGGACTGTGACCCCATGTTAAGAAAGGGTTTGAAATGAATTCCAAAATCTGTATTCCATATTCCGAATTCTGCATTCCAAATACCAAGTTCCAAATTCAAAGTTCCAAATTCCGTATTTGGAATTTCGTATTCCGACTTCCAAAATTCCATATTACGAGTTCCATATTCCAAATCCCGAATTCCAAATTCAGTATTTCAAACTCTGTATTCCGAATTCCATATTCCAAATTACGTATTCAGAATTCTAAAGACGTATTACGCACAGATCACCTCCTGAATTTCAAATTCCAAATTCCATATTCAGTATTCTAAATTCCATAATCCGAATTCCATTTTCCGAATTGCGTATTTCTAATTATGTATTCCGAATTCAGTATTCTGAATTAAGTATTGAAAATTCCATGTTCCGAATTCCATGTTCTTAATTTCGAATTCTGTATTCTAAATTCCGAATTCTTTATTCCAAATTCTGAATTTCAAATTCCTTTTTCTGAATTCTAAATTCCATATTTCGAGTTTCGTGCTTTCCGTATTCCATATTCCGAATTCCGTTTTTCAAAATCCAAATTCCCTGGTCCAAATTCTGTATTTTGATTTTCGAATTCTAAATGATGTATTCTGAGCTCCCTGTCCTGAATTTCGATTTCTGAATTCCGAATTCCGTATTCTCAATTCTGTATACTGAATTCCAAATTCTGTATTTCAACTTCCGTATTCCAAATTCCGTATTTCGTATTCTTTATTCCATATTTTACATTCCCAATTCAGAAATCTGATGTCCTAATTCTGTATTTTAAATTTCAAATTCCGTATTCCAAATTCCATATTACAAACTCTGAATTCCAATTTTTGAATTCCGTATTCTGCATTCAGTTTTCCAAATTCCATATTCCAATATTTGTATTCCGAATTCTGAATTCTGTATTCTGAATCCCATATTCCGAATTCTGAATCCTTGTATTCCATATTCCGTATTCACAATTCTGCATTCTGAAATACCAAATTGTGAATTCCATATTTCGAATTCCGTATTCTATATTCTGTATTCCGAATTCCGTATTAATTTTGTAATATTTTGTGCATTTAGGAATGCATCCAGATGTTTTCTTAAAACTGAGCTAGTTCCTATGGAAGTCTATTAGGGCTGCAACCAACTAATCGATTAATTACAAATAATAATTAATAATGAGAATAGTTGTCAACTATTTTCATTATCGATTAGTTGGATACCTTAGCTCTCCCCTTAACGCTGGGAAACAGTGTTTCATCGGCTCTGTGTCCCCTCCGATCAGAGGGCACAGTAAGTAGTGGGCGGGTGCAATAGCCAGCCTGCTATTGGCTATTGCAACTTGCAATAGCCAATAGCAGGCTGACTATTGCAACCACCCACAACCTGCTGTATTTACATTCAGCTGCCGTCTGCTGAATCTTGCCACCGGCAGCTGTCATTCCCTGGCTGAAGCCATTCAAGCGCCATGTGCTTACATTACCATTATTCATTTTAATGACACCCCAAATTCACCTCCCACCCGCAGTGTGCTCGTCCCCACAGTGGAACACGTGGTACCGCAATGCTGCGCGTTCCAGTGCAGTGTGATCGCAAAAAATTGTGCATGCAGTTTTATTCTTAAGTAAATTTATATTTGTAACACTCCATTTGTGTGTTTTATTTTAAATAAGGACGGGATTAATTTAATTTTGTTTCCAATTAATCTAACAAATACATCTACCAACTAATCGATTATGAAAAAAATCATTAGTTGCAGCCCTAAAGTCTGTTCCACAATTTCACAGCTCTAACTGTGAAGAAACCTATCCGTATCAAAGGGTTAAACAGCCTTTTCTCCAGACGCAAAGAATGCCCCCTTGTACTTTGCAGTTACCTTAAAGCGAATAATTTGGCACCAAGCTCACTATATGGACCATTTATGTTTTTATACATGGTGATCATATCCCCGCTTAATCGCCTCTTCTCAAGAGAGAACAAATTCAGTTCAGCTAATCTTCCCTCAAAGCTAAGCTCCTCCATGCTTCCTATCAGTTTAGTTGCCCTAAGACACAAAAAGTTTCCGATAAACTTTCTGCAGCACATGGCATTTTGCACCTGTAACAACAAGTCCCTGTATTGGCACCTTTTGATACCCCCTAGGGTAGCGCCAGAACAATTTAGGCATTAGGTCCTATTCAGCTGGTCTTTTTTCAGGCATTAGTTTAACATTGAGGTGCACAGGTGTTTCTGTTAAAGCTTCAAATGGCTCTTGAATGGGGCCTTAGATGAAAAACCAACATGCCCACAAAAGTATTGTGGTGTCAAAGAAGCTCTGATGCCAACTAAGCTAATTTTGTTCAGTGGGAAATGATAATGAAGGTAAGGAATGTTGTCTGTGGATGTTATAGACTCTGCCAACCCTCAGGGCCCCATACCAGCTGCATAGGCTCCTATTGTTGTAGTTCTACCCTTCATTGGCCTTTCCAAAGCATGGCAGAAGGAACAATTCCAACACCCAACAGGGACACAGACAGCTACAGAAATCTAACAGAGGTTCTAAACCTCTCCCACCCTATCCAAAACAAAGATAGACATTTTGTCAATAATTACATCATCTAGGACTGATCTTTATTATGTGTGTTAATTCGGGACAGCTGCATATTATGAAATGTTGTGTTTTCCCAGCAGCAGATTTACTTGCTTCATGCATTTATGATAACTGAATTCCAGGCTTTAAAATGAGTTTTTAAAGTTGATCATAACATAAACTATATTCATGAGGGAAAGAAGCTTTTTTATTAATCACAGCATTTTATTGCTCATGAAAGCCAAAGAAAATGTAGATAGCTACTAAATAACTAGCAACATTGCTACATTTGTACTGAGAGTGAAAAGTTAGTTGGAAACATACTTCCCAAAACATATTTTACATACAGACCAACTCAAACCAAAGCTGACATTTAAAGGAGAACTATGAGAGAGTGATTTCCACTCATCCTCATAGTTAGAGCCGACCTGCGACAAAGAAGCTGTCACAGGTCGGCTCTATAGATCAGGAAGTGAGTGAACACTAGACATGTACGATTCGTTTAGTTCCGAATCGCAATTCCGACGAAATTTAGGAAATTCGGAGATATACGGAAATTTAGGAAATTCGGAGATTACAATATTCGCGATATACTGAGCTTTGGGTCACGGGAAGAGGTTAGTATATGTTCTCCAGTGACTCTAAAGAGAAATATGGGGAAAAACACTTACCCCACAGTTCTCTTTTAACCCCTTCGTGACGGGAGACGTACAGTGTACGTCCTGTCACTTTGTGCCTATAACATATGCTGGGAAATTAGAACTGCTTAAAGCACAACTGTGCAGGCACGGATTAAAGTCTGGGAAAGCTAACTGCAAATTGCACAAGTCCCATCTGCCATAATGGATCTTCATTCTGAATGGGATTGTGTTTTAAACGGCCCATACACACACTGTGGGTTTCATGTGTAAAAGATCCGTCTGCCATATAGCGGCAGATGCCATTCACCTGGCACTTGCTCCTCTACATGGTGCTGACAAGAATATATATACTTGTCAGCGCCATCTATGGGCGCGTTTGCCGCGCAAACTATATGTGAGGCAGAAGTTTTATACATGAAGCTCAATGTAATGGTTACAAATAGTTGTAATTATTCCAGTATTTGAAAACAAACTCAAGTAGCATTTCCGACAGGATGGAACCTGACCCTGACCACTTCTTAATTGTGTCTGATTAGAATTAGATTAGAATTAGAACATCTATCTCATAAATACACAGAAAAACTGTGGCATCACGTGCGAAATGAAAAGCAGCCCGATTTGTATCTAATTAGGTGGCTAATTTGCTTAATAAATACCCCCTATAGTATGTGTGTGTGTTATCCAAGAAGAGGGACAGCTTTCAGAACAATGTATTTAGTCAATGGATACACACCTGCCACATCCCCAGTTATATTGGCCAATATGGATTTACATGCCAAAAGTGTTTGATTAAAGCAGATTTTTTTTTTCAGCATTACTTCTCCTTTATACTGGGTTTTTGAAGTGGCAAACAAGATAATTACAGTACGCGATAGGAGAAAGGTTTTAGTGCAGAATAACACTGTTGGTAGGTAAATAGAACCTTTTCCTAGATATATAACATCAGACCAAAAAGAGAGAGAACTGAGGAAAGAGCAGTGGCATATCCAGGGTATGCCCTGAGTGCCACTTGAAGGGGAAGTGCTACTCTGTGGGTCAGCAAAGGTTCGCCGACTCATGGAGACAGCTGACTTTTTGTCTCTCCCCACCCCTCTCCCAGACATATCTCCCCGCCTGGCTCTTAACAACCAGGGATGTTCTGGCTGATGTCCTTCCTAGCTCCTGGCAACCAGTAAAGTCACTGGTTTCCAGGAACTTGGCAGGACGCCGGCTAGATCGTCCCAGGTTGCTAAGAGCTGGGCCAGGTGATGTGTAAGGGCCATGCACATCTCTCCGCCCGTCTCTTAGCAAGTAGAGAGGCCAGGGAGATGTGTATGTGGGCAAGACACCAGCCAGAGTGTCCTAGGCTAAGAGACGGGGAGATGTGTATGGCCCTCACACATCTCCCCGTCCAGCTCTCAGCATCCTGGGATGCTCTGTCTGGCGTCCTGCCCAGCTCTTGGCAACCAGTGATATCAATGGTTATCAGGAGTTTGCCGAGACACCCGGGGCATACTTTGTTATAGATATGCCTCTGGGAAAGAGGGACAGAAGAATTTGGTTCCAAATGATAGCCATTCCTTGAAATAAGGGACAGTTGGAAAGTATGTATACACCCCTTATCTAAAGACATGTAGGGACTCCTAAACATAATTAGGTGCATTGCATCCGCCACCCACCAAAGGCACACTAACAGGGCCTTACAGGCAGCCAGCCTAAAACAAAGGGTCTTTTAGTACCTTGTGGCACGTAAGTTTAGGAAAGAGAAGATTGTTGTTTGAAGTGTCTTTTCAACCAGGAATCATAACAGCATCCAACAACATATTTTAGATAACTGAGGAAAAGTAAACATTTTGCAGCACAATATATAAGGTATCTAATAAAATAAATATGCCACATTAATAAGCAGGCTTTTACCTGGGCTATCAACACATATGAAATGACTGTCAGTGACTCTACTGGGTGTACAATGGATAACAAATGCAGCACGATGCTTTGTATTGTGGGTGTTCAAATGCATAATGAAATAGTGTTGATTGAAACGGATCTGACAAGGAGCATATTAGAAGCGCATGTCTTCATCAATCAGAAACATAGAAATTGTTACGCTCTTTACCTTTTTCTTTAGCAAATATATTACTAATATAAAAATACATATTTTTTAAGCTATTAGGGGAAATACTGCTAGAAATATGTTAGATATTTTCATTCAGGAGACTAAGAGATATTGTTTTTTACAAGATAAGACACTGGTGAAAGTGTCTGGTTGTGCTCCCCTCCCCACCTACATTGAAATAAACACGCGCATCCATTTCTGTATGTTTACCTATGTAGAGATCTCTGAAGAGAAAGATCATTTGGCGGTCAGATTGTGCGCAATGTCCAGCCAGTCTCTGATGTTTATAGCCGGCTTTAGAGTCAATTACAGATATCAGTGACAGCCTGTTACAGTATACTATGACAAGGATTCACTTTCTCCAGCTACTACAGGTACTTGAACTGTGTTGAAGGAAGGAAAACATACACTTAAAGTGGACCCAAATCTGCATGAATAATTTTCTGGCATGTCACAATATACAGTATGAAGATGTATCTTTTATAATTAAAATATATATAGTTTATCATTAAAAGTCAGTCCTCCAGTTTAATTGCCTAGGCTGAGATGATGTCACCAGTCTGCTGAAGGCAGAAGGGACCATTTTCTCAGTATTCTCTCCCCCAGTGATTAGACTGTACATTGTAACTCTGCAGCAAAATAACAAGGTAAGAGGCTGATCTGTGTCATACATATCAAAGAACTGCACAGGTACCAACATTCAAATGACTGTGTCATCTTTGAGCCAGCATCTTATTCCAGGAAGCATATACTAACCCTGTATAACACCTAAATGGCAATGTCTTTTGGGAGAGAAAAGCAGATAATGGAATCGTCAGGGGTAGTACCATGATCTCTATAAAGGTGGCCATACACTCTACAACCATCGCAAGACTTTTGTCTTGCGATGGTTGTACAGGGATTTAAAAAAACGTACGATCTGCCTATCTTGGACAGGCAGATCGCACTCTCGATCATCGCAAGCCCGCCCCCCTGAGGGGTGGGCTTCCGATGACCGCAATGCTGAACGGGCAGTGTGCGCGTGCGCACACCGGCCCGTTCGGCATTTGTCTTCCGAGCACGGTTCTAACCAGCCGAGAATCGTACGATTCCCGGCTGGTTTTCGAACATGCTGGTTCGACAGAAGACGTGCGACCGTACAGTAGAAACGGTCGCACGTCTCCGTTCACACTGCTCGATTATCGTACGAAAAACCGATCGCATACGATTATCGTACGATAATCGTGCAGTGTATGGGCACCTTAACAGGTGATACATACCTGTAAGTGTTATACTTATACATTCCTTAACGTGCACTACAATGCTGTCTCCTTTTGTACTGCATTTTTTCTTAACCCTTGCAGTGGGGTTACTCATGCACTGCAAATGTTAAGTGCTTGGTTTTGTCTAGGTTCAAAAATAAAGTTATAATCATGTAATCCTCAGAGCCAGCTTGCTCTTAGGGCCCTGTCACACCATGTCCGGACCAGATCTGCACGTGTTTCTGCAAATGCGGTGCGTTTGTGATGCGTTCCAGTGCGTTTTTTTGTAGGGGGTAATGTCATTATGCAAATGAATCTCTTTCTGCTCCTTGTCATTGCTTCTGTTGCGTTCCAGTGCGGTGCGTTTGTAACACGTTCCAGTGCAGGAACGGACTTGACTAGTGTGAACAGACCCCAGAAATCGCATACAAATGCATTGGGATGCATTTTTGGTGCGGAAGAAAAATGTAACGTACCGCATTTGATCCAGACATGGTATCAATGGGCCCTTAGTCTGGTCCCTTCCGCTTGTCTCTTCCTGCACTGCAGCGTTGGTATGTCCCTCGGCATTCTAACATCCTTTACACAGTGGATAAGACGTGATGACTCTTGGGACCTTAGACCGCTGCAGCGGAGGAGTGAGGCGGAAGGGACCAGTCTAGGAGCAATCCAACTCTGGGGATTAGATGAGTGTAACTTTGTTATTTTTGAACCGAGACAAAGACAAGCACTTAACCCTTGCAGTGCAGGGGTAGCCCCACTGTAAGGGTTAATAAAAATGTTACCCAGAGTTATACTTTAACTTTTTTTTCCAGTTCGTAATCAAGCTTACTGCGTATGGATCATGGATCTGGTTTACTGATTCTCCCAAATAATAGAAAGTGCTGGTAATACCTATCAGAGTATAGGATGTATAAGGAACATTCTCCCCAGAGTCCCCTGTTGCCCTAGCACCAGAGTTGGCCGGTCTTTGTTTTTCATAAGGAAAAGGAAAATGAAGAAACACAAAAGATGGAATTGTGCCAAAACTTATATATAGCTAGGTTTGTTCCAAAACACGTGCTGCATGCTCAGTTCCTGGCAAAAATTCCAAAAGAAAGCAAAACCAACCAATTAGAGACAATTACTGAGCATTAACCTGTCATACAAGTGAAACATTTGTAAATACATATTACATGACAAAATAAGGATATCGGAATTACTTCATCAGACCGAACTAAACTCTACAGCTTAGCATTACAAACTAGCAACGGTTACTGTGGAAATAACGGACTGCCAATTACCTGAATATTAACCCCTTCGTGACTGACGACGTACAGTGTACGTCGCCAGCAATAAGAGTAGAATGGTGCATGTAAAAGTATACTACAGTCAAACATGAAATCTTAGTACTTTCAGTTTAAGTCATAATGTTTGGGTTTTTTAGAAAGCAGCCACAGCCGGTGTAGAAAAGTCTGTCTGCTGCCAGCATGGTGCAACAAAGAACCCCTTGCTCTCTGTGTGGAAGCAGTAGTCTCTCTACAAACCTTCAACACAAGATTTAGAGATAAGGTTCTCCAATCAGTAAGCAGCATGAGCTGTGCTGATTGCAGAGCTACAGGTCTGGCTCAGAAGGGGGTATGTTTGAACTCTGAAGAGAGACCGCTGTTGGCACACAGATAGCAAATGTGCTTCTCTGCCGCATACTGGCAGGGGACAGGCTTTTTTTACTCAGGCTGTTCCTGCTTTCTAAAGAAGACAAACTGTAAGGACCCAGTCACACTGGAACCTTTGTGTTCAGGAATTCCAGTGTCAAGAGCCTATGGATTTTTGCGACAGGAATCTCAGGTATGCCTGTTCAGATGCAGCCGCTGTGCCTGTTCAAGTTAATGACAAGGTGACAGCGGCCGCATCAGTCAGTGGCAGTCCACATGTAATTGTACATGGTATGAATACCTGTAGTTCAGGATGGATGTTTGTCCTGGGAATCTGGATAGCTGCATCCAAGGACAGCTTACTTAAAAAATCATTTTTATGTAACGAGTGCTGCCTAGGGTTGCCACCTTTTCTTCAAGTGAAACCCGAACACTCTAGCGCCACTAAAAAATTTTTGGGGAGAATAGAGAGACGGACCTAAGACACCCGAGTCAATTTGAAATATGTAAGTGCCGGCATTAGTTTTAAGTATCGGGACAGAGGTCAGATATAACACAGCATGCATTGGTCAGCGGTGTAACACAGAGTGCGGAGGCCAGTAAAGTGACGCAGAGAGCGGAGGCCAGTCAGGTGGCTCAGAGGCCAGTCAGGTGACGCAGAGCGCAGAGGTCAGTAAGGTGAGGCAGTGCGGAGGTCAGTAAGGTGAGGCATTGCGGAGGTCAGTAAGATGAGGTAGTGCGGAGGTCAGTAAGGTGAGGCAGTGCGGAGGTCAGTAAGGTGAGGCAGTGCGGAGGTCAGTAAGGTGAGGCAGTGCGGAGGTCAGTAAGGTGAGGCAGTGCGGAGGTCAGTAAGGTGAGGCAGTGCGGAGGTCAGTAAGGTGAGGCAGTGCGGAGGTCAGTAAGGTGAGGCAGTGCGGAGGTCAGTAAGGTGAGGCAGTGCGGAGGTCAGTAAGGTGAGGCAGTGCGGAGGTCAGTAAGGTGAGGCAGTGCGGAGGTCAGTAAGGTGAGGCAGTGCGGAGGTCAGTAAGGTGAGGCAGTGCGGAGGTCAGTAAGGTGAGGCAGTGCGGAGGTCAGTAAGGTGAGGCAGTGCGGAGGTCAGTAAGGTGAGGCAGTGCGGAGGTCAGTAAGGTGAGGCAGTGCGGAGGTCAGTAAGGTGAGGCAGTGCGGAGGTCAGTAAGGTGAGGCAGTGCGGAGGTCAGTAAGGTGAGGCAGTGCGGAGGTCAGTAAGGTGAGGCAGTGCGGAGGTCAGTAAGGTGACGCAGTGCGGAGGTCAGTAAAGTGACGCAGTGCGGAGGTCAGTAAAGTGACGCAGTGTGAGGTCAGTAAAGTGGTGCAGTGCGGTCAGTAGTGTAAGATAGAAAAGGGATTTACAATGCTGATGTCCTCA
>NW_017306272.1:5800569-5836434 GCF_000935625.1 Nanorana parkeri
TGCGGAGGTCAGTAAGGTGAGGCAGTGCGGAGGTCAGTAAGGTGAGGCAGTGCGGAGGTCAGTAAGGTGATGCAGTGAGGAGGTCAGTAAGGTGACGCAGTGCGGAGGTCAGTAAGGTGACGCAGTGCGGAGGTCAGTAAGGTTTTTTTAGTTTTTGACCATAGATACCCTTTATTCAAATAATTACAGTAAATCCAATACAATAACAGGAAATGTTAAAGATATAATGTTATCTATTGTAAAGTTCTCCTGGTGCTGGAACAGGTGCTTAAAATGTAGGCACCATTAGGTGCATGCACTGTTCTGCCAAAGCCTGTTTCGTACCCTTTGGAGCAGTGGTTCTCAACCTGTGTTACCTCAGAACCCACATTTGTCCTTGGTCATTAAGTCACGACTCATGTGACACTGCAATGGAATGCACGGCATTGCAGTACCAGGCGTTCGGGTGCAAGCTATTGGACTGGGGGTGCATTTGGGAGTGTCATTCAAATTAATAGCAACGCAAAACACCTTCCACACCAGAACGCTCAGTAGGTGGGATTGCGTGGTACAGTGCATTCATCATATGGGACTGTGCGATTAACACACTGTACTAGTGTGAATGGACCCTCAAAAACACTGACAGACACACACAATCACTGACACAATCTCAAACACTCACAGACATTCTAACACACACACATACACAAAATTGTTTTCATTTTTTCCCCTTTTTTTTAAGATCCACCCAGTCTCCCGCCCTTATCTACCTTATTTGAATTAATACACAAGATTGTTTGAATGTTTCCCCCTTTTTTTTTTAAGATCCACCCGGTCTCCCTCCCTTATCTACCTTATTTGAATTGGAGTGAATCCTCAGCCTGGGGTCCAGTGTTGGCTGCTGTGCTGTGACAGAGCTCCATCCATATGTGCATTGTTTGTATAGCTCCCTTGCATGCCATGTAGAAGTGCCAGGAGCCAGAATGTGACATCTTTCCACTACAGGCACATGTGGGAGCTGTAAGCAATGCGCATATGGATGGAGCTCCCTTTTTGGCCATACTTCCAGCCGACCCCACCTCAAGCTGACACACAGGGCCGAGCAGCATATTTTGAATGGCTGCTCGGCGCGAGAACTGACAGTGCTGGGCTAGGGTGAGGCTGAGGAGTCTCTAACCTAGAAAAGTGGAAGGCATATGGCGACCCACTAATCATGGGGTCGCGCCCCACTTTTGGGTCACGACCCACCAGTTGAGAACCAAGGCTTTAGAGTAATGACAGGTTTACTTTAAATATCAGCCTTGAGTTTAGCTGGTCTGTATGTCAAATATGTTTTGGTAAGGATATCTCCATCTAACTTTCAAACAATTTTGCTGGTTATTTAGTAGCTACAGTATCTTAGTTTTCTGTGGCTGTCATGAGCAATAAAAATGCCTTGATTATTTAAAAAAAAAAAAGCTTCTCTCCCTGATGAATATAGTTTTTTTTATGATCAAATATATCGATAGTTGACAATAGAATTAAAATCTGTAAAATTAAAAACGGAAATTCAGTGTAGAAATACATTTATTTTAGTTTTTGACCATAGATACCCTATACAAATATAAAAAAATTGCGGCTTATCGAAATATCCTACGCTGTGTGAATGGGAACACATAGCAAACTTATAGTACGACGTTCTCAACTGTGGCTGCAAAGGTGGAAATACACCCTAAAGCCGGTGGGTCATTTCAGATACGCTATAGTTCCATTTGGCCCCTCCGTAGGGGCACAATAGCTGTAGAAGGGCAGGCAGATGGAAGCATAGCACAAGGAGGTGGACCAGGCCTCTGAACTATTAGGCTCCATTCACACATAGCAGTAACAACCCGCGCGGCACGAAAACGTGCAAACTTTGACATACTCGCGTATTCTGCACGTTTGCGGCTATTACGGACAAAACCTGCTTGGACTTTTTTGCCTTAGTGTGAACAACACACATTGGAAATAATAATTTTTGTATGTTCAGCGCGTTTCCACGCGAGTGTGAACAGAGCCTCAGTGTATTACAATAACACATAGACCCAATTAGATTAGTTTGGCCTTCATGTGTGCCTGACGGTGTTTCAGAGTCAGTAGGTAAAGTCTACTTACTGGTCTTTGTTGTGTATTTAAACTCTGAATTGTTGTGATGTACACAATTGTTACAGGGAACATCTATATTCCGGAGATCTGGTTTTTCCTCATTCTGACACACTTTGGTTTATATATAAAACTCCCCATAGGAAATGTCTTGTATGGGCTTGGCTTCTAGAATGTAGTTAATCAAGTAAGCAAAAAAAATGTAAAAATGTTCACAATAATAACGTCTTAAAACCATTGTACTCAGACGTACAAACTACAAGAAGCTATGAAAGAATACTCTATGGCAGAGTTTGGCAACACTGGCTATCATGCTGTTGTGGAACTACAAGTCCCATGAGACATTGCAAGACGGACAGTTACAGACATGGCTCGTAGAGGCATGTTGGGATTGTGGTAACATTCTGAGGGAAATGTATCAGGACTGGAGCAGGCAGAATCTGGAGCAGCTGCATTTTTCAAGGAAGTAGAAGATGTACCACCATTGAGCCCTATTCCCTATTGAAGAAGAACCACCATTGAGCCCTAATCCCTATTGAGCCACCCTCAGGGCTCAATAGTGATTAAGCAGTTCAGAGCACCTGGTGACGAGGGAGCATGGAGCCAGCTTCCCACCTAATCAGAAAGCTGGGTGGCAAGTCATTACACGCTGCCCGGCTTCCTTAATGGGACTTTCGGTATCGGTATTCCGTATCGGCGAGTAACGGAAAAAAATATCGGTACTCGAAATTCGGTATCAGTGCATCCCTATCATTATGCCTAGGAATGTCCCGATATCTATACTAGTATTGGTATTAGGCCGATACAGGGCATTTTCACTAGTATTTGTACTAGTAAAAATGCCACAATACTATAGTGTAATACCGGCCCTTTACATTTTTAAACAAGAATGGCTGCCTGAGGTCCCGCGCTTGCTGCGGACCTCTGGCAACCTACTGAGACCTTGCGGAAGCTGTCTTTGACAGTGCTAGTCCGGTCACACATCTCCTGCTCCTTATGGAGACCAGCACAGCAAGGGACAGCCCCACACCTGCACACACAGCCCTGGAGCCCAGTACCCAACAGTACAGCCCTGAAAAGCCCAGCACCCACAGAGCCCTGTGGAGCCCGGTGCCCGCCTGGAGAGCGGCACCCATCTGTACAGCCCTGGAGAGATCTGCATGCAGCCCAGGTGGGACCCCCCAATGCAGCAGTGATGGGATCTGTAGTCCTCTATTGCTGGTTGCCAATCTCCATTGCTTCATAATCAATTATTTATACAGCTATAGAGAATGGGAACCGGATATAGAGGACTACAAATCTCAGCAATCAATGATTGCTGGTTGCCATTCTCCATTGCTGAATAATCATGGATTGGGTTCTTCATAATTATAAAGAAACTGCCCTAAAATCATTAGTTTGTATTGTTTTAGAAAAAATGTCACATTGGAAAGTACTGGTACTTGGTCTTGAAAAAATGGTATTGGGACATCCCTAATTATGTCTCCTCTTAAAAATAGCACTATCATCAGTTCTTAACCCTGGGATCAGTACTATCAGCTCTTCTCTCCTAATGAGCATCACCATCAGTTCTACACACTAGTAGGGTAGTTACATAAGCTATACACTCCAACAGAGAAATACTTTGAATAATAAACAACCCCAACAGAAGTACTATCAGCTCTCTGATGCCAGAGCAATTACATTGGCTTTTCTCCCCAATACAACAGTACTACAGGCTCTCCACTCCCAAGGCACAACCATCAGCTCTCCTCATCACCAGAACAGTAGCATCAGCTATTCCTCAACAGAATAGTACTATCAGTTCTTTCCCCAACAGAGAAGTACCACCAGGTCTCCGCCCACTTTTCCACCAATAGAACAGTAGACCAGCAAAAGAACAGTACCACAAGCTCTCCACTCCCAGCGCTGAAGCACCAGCTCTCTTCCTCAGCAGAACAGTACCTTCAACTCTCTTCCTCACCAGAACAGTACCATTATCTCTCCCTCAACAGAAGAGTATCAGTTCTTCTCCCAAAAGAGTAGTTTGATCAGCTCCCCACTCCAATGGAGCCTAAATATCAGGACTGTTCACCTCTAGCACTAACACTATCAGTTCTCCTCTCTGATAGAGCAGCTCCATGAGCTCTCCAATCCAATACAACAGTACCATCATCTCTCTACCTGCACAGCAATATCATCTTCTAAGACAGTAGCACCATAATGGTCATAACGATGGTTGTCTTCAATGTACTAGAGTGCTAACATCACCCCTCCCAAGGGTAGGCAACCTAGGCACTCCAGTTGTTGTGAAACTACAAGCCCCATGAGGCATTGCAAGACTCTTACAGCCAGTGATATGACTCCCAAAGTGAGTCATTGAGTGGTGGCTACTTCACTTTTAAGAAAAGACAGTGTCTGTACAAATTCAGAGATGATTTGAGAATCTACAGCTGAGGGATATGCAAATAAGGTACAATATTGTTAATAGTTAAGGCACCTGAATGCATTTTTTAAAATTTAACTCCTGAGTTTAGTGTCATTTTAAAATTCCAACCAGGCTCTTATTTAGGCATGTGTAGTTTTGTAAAGTGCTGCGCAAACTGTTGGCGCTATATAAATCCTGTATAATAATAATAAGTACTTCCCCATTAAAGAAAAAAGGGAAATCCAAAATATAATTCCTACTCAAAATTCTGATAAGTCAAGTCTTGCTGGGATTTGAGAATGCAAGCTCACGCATAACATGCTTTTAGATATTTTCTCTCAATGTTTAAGAACCAAAATAACATCCTGCATGATACAGGTCAATTCTTCTAAAATGTATTAACACCCCAATTTGTTCACTCTGGGCTTGGTCCTATTTTCTCCAGTGTCCAGAGCTCCAAACTTTATTCAGCTTTCTTCTATAGAGTTAAAGGTTTAGCTGGAAAAATAACAACAAAAAAGTAAAAGCATTTCTCCATTGTTGCCCTCCTTTAATAGAACATGCATGCAGTGTACATATTCCTTACCGCAAATTAAGCCATCTGCAGTTTGAAATGAACTCAAATGCTATTTCAGTCAAGGTGAAACATCCTATTTGTGTATCAAAGATTGAATACCATCCTAATGATTCCTACTGCAAAGTTTAAAAATGATCTCTCTATGCAGGCAATCTATGAATAAGTACAAGCTTGGTGAATGCACAGGGAATGCCCCCACAAATATTTCACCGGCATAATAGAGCCTCTGTGGATACCAGATGGAGGATGTTTGAATGGGGTTGAGAATTACATGCTGTGTTTATGTACGCTTCTAAATATATAGAGAACGTGTGTTTACTATACAAACTTAGAGTACAGTGTTGCTAATGAGCTCTGGAGTTCTAGTTGCATGTAGGGCAAGTAGGCCATATACAAGTCGAATTTTGGAACATTCATTTGATCATTTTCAACCGTAGTGACATAAAAAAAATCAAAGGAGCAGGAAATGTAGTTTTCATTCAGGAAACTCCATTCATTCTAAAATCAAAAAGTTAAAAATCAATCGAAATTTCAGATTACATTTGTCAAGTCTCTGATGGCATTATCGAATGTTCTGAAGAGATGAACATTCATATGAAAGTCTACCACTATATGGCCAGCTTTAGGCATTTTGTATATTTTTCTAAGTTTAAAGAAGAACTCAAGGGAAAATTATTATTAACTGTTGCAATAGGGCTACCCACCGTTTTGGTCCAGGGAGGAAAATAACAAAGTTATATTCACCTGATCCTTTAAGCCTGCTTGCTGTTAGACTGCTTTTTCCTGATTCTCTCCCCTCCACTCCAGAAGTCTAAGGTCCACGAGTCATCACGTCCAATGCACAGTGTATAGGACATGAGGACGCCGACGACATACCATCACTGCAGCACATTGGAGGGAGAGCTGTCACAGCTGGCCAGCTCCGGGAATCAGGCGAGTATAACTTTCTTATTTTCCTCCCTAGACCGAAACAAGCACTTAACCCTTGCAATGTGGGAGTAGCTCCACTGCAAGGGTTAATAATAATTTTGCACGGAGTTCTGCTTTAAAATGCCTAGGTTTGTATATTCCTGAAAACATCTGATTTTATTCACAACCCTCGGCATGGCCCTTAGTAAGTTTGGATTTGACACTAAGGATGGGCTGCATGTTCGAGTCGACCATAGGTTCGACTCGAACATTGCATGTTCTAGCGTTCGCCGAACGCCGAACATTATGGGATGTCCGCGGTCTGTTCGACCGCGGGACATCCCACAATGCACTGCGCCGTCCGAAAACGGTAATTGGCTACAGTCCTGCACCTGACCACAGGTCAGGTGCAAGACTGTGCCAATCAGGGCTCAGTACAAATGTAGAGCAACACCCCTGATTTAGTGGGTCATTATAATACACTTATGAATTATTATTATTATACAGGATTTATATAGCGCCAACAGTTTGCGCAGCGCTTTACAATATAAGAAAGACATTATAATGACAATACAATTCAAGACAAGATGGTAAGGAGAGCCCTGTCCGTGAGGGCTTCAAATCTAAAAGGGAGGGGGAAGTGATACATGAGGAGGTAGCTGTGTGGGGATGAATTGTTTGCGAACGTGATGGTTGAGCGGTTAGGTTGAGGTGGGATAGGCTTCACTGAAGAGATGAGTCTTAAGGGATCGCCTAAAGGCAGTCAGAGTGGGAGACAGACGGTCAGGTTGGGGTAAAGAGTTCCAGAGGATGGGAGAGACTCTAGAGAAGTCCTGGAGGCGAGCATGGGAGGAGTTGAAGAGGGAGCTGGAAAGCAGAAGGTCTTTTGAAGAGCGAGGGAATGGTTAGGGTGATACTTTGAGACAAGGTTTGAGATATAGCCGGGGGCAGAGTTGTGGATGGCTTTGTAAGTAATTGTTAATATTTTGAATTTTATCCTTTGGGCTATTGGAAGCCAGTGCAGGGATCGGCAGAGGGGGATTGCAGACACTAAGCGGTTGGTTAGGTGAATGAGTCTAGCAGCTGCATTCATGATAGACTGAAGGGGGGATAGCCTGTGTAGAGGTAGGCCAATGAGGAGGGAGTTGCAATAGTCAAGACGAGAGACAACAAGTAAGCAGTTTTGAGGTTTCATTGGTGAGGAAGCGGCTTATTCTGGAGATGTTGCGAAGGTGATGGCGGCAGGATTTGGATAGTGATTGGATGTGGGGAAGAAAGGTGAGGTCTGAGTCAAAGATGACTCCCAGCCCCTCCACAATAATACTGTTTGATATATTCCATGCAATGTATTCAATTGTTTATTGATAAATATGATATTCAAGTGGTCTACCTGATGCAACAAATTTTGTAAAAAATCTTTTATTGAGTATTCAAAGGTAAAGGAGTTGGGATAGGGAGCACGGCTTTCACGGGTTTTGAGAAAGAGATAAATGTTATTATCCCATCACAGATCTATTTTGCAGAAGCTGATTACAACTAGACCTAGCCACATATATCATATATATCATTGTTACTATCTGCCAACACAAGAAGAAAGACACAGGATAACTTTGGGGATTACATTTCTGTAAAAGTGACAAGGATGGGACCATTGAAATGATAATATTGATGATGTTCTTTTTATCAATAGAGATACGCTGCCCGTGGGTGCTATATTCTTCAGGTCATTTTATAAATAATTATTTCATGGCGTTCCTGCTATTATTGTTACCAGAAAATAGAGGTCATATTTGTGAACATAAGCATCGCTACAAGAATATTTTGGGATCTCAGTGGGCCTCATTTACAAAAATGCGCAAAGTATGCTCTGTCCCAAGAAATTCATAGTAAAATCCACAATGGAAACCAATATGCAAAGGAGAATCTGTCTGGTTGTTAGGAGAAATACAGACATTTTGATAAATAAGGTGCTGTGCTTCCAACAACATACAAAAACCATGTATAAGCAGTGAAATTGGTTTTGCCCCTGAGATTTGCTGAAGCAGCTCTAATGACAGTTCTAGTCTGTTAGAACATCTATCTTACAAAAAGAACTACTGTATGTCATTACTTGTTTGTATGTGTTAGAGATATTTGTGGTGGTAATATGCCCAAGCATGGCATTTGCAGATGGAGGTCAGGAATGGCAGCCTCCATACTTCTCCCAGCAGTTTTCCTTGAAATTATTGGGGATTACCTTATTTTA
This sequence comes from Nanorana parkeri, assembly GCF_000935625.1. NCBI lineage: Eukaryota > Metazoa > Chordata > Amphibia > Anura > Dicroglossidae > Nanorana > Nanorana parkeri. Next base: position 5,808,808 of record NW_017306272.1, read on the forward strand.
ACACATCTTGATTTGGATCTTTTGTGTTTCTCTGAAGAAAGCATGCTTGCCGATTAAATTTAAATAACTCATGATGCTTTGACTGTTCAAAATAAATACTGTTAGCTAGGGATGCACCGATACTTTTCCAGTTCCAGTACTGATACTTGGCATTTTCATGAGAACTACCAGGGTTGCAGCAGTTGCAGCTGGGACCTGGCTCTGGCACTCCACCACTGTCCTGAAATCATTAGTCTTAGTATTAGTATTGTTTTAGAAAAACTGTCACATGACAATAAACAAAAATGTATCAGTACTCGCAAAACTGGTATCGGTGCATCCCTTTATTTATATTTATAGAAACAAAATCATACATTAAAACAGAGATGTACAAATCCCAGGAGCTCCGTGTGCTCCTTACAAATGACAGCGGCCTCCTAATTTTTGAATTTTTCTCTAGTCTAGTCTTGGAACTCAAAAGTATCGTTACATGTACTCGTACTTGTACCGAGTACAAGACTTGGTATCTGTGCAACCCTACTGTTAGCAGTAATGATATCACATAGAAAGATTTATTGTGTGGGACAGCAATGCTTAGACTGGTTGGCATTAAATACTAGGATGGTTTACACAATAAACAGCCTACCCACTAATTGAGAGGCACCTAAAGAATACATTTTTAAACTTACATCAGGAGAATATAATAAGAAAAAAAAGTGCATTCTAATTTCTGAACTTTGGGTTAAGTGATACAATGAGGTGGGGCCCCACTGCAAGGGTTGAATCCTCATTTAGTCTAAGGGTAGAGCAGTTATACTTACCTTATTCTTCAATCCCACAGTGCTGTGAGAGTGAGCACAGCCACTTCCCCTCGCACTTCTAATGGTTGCAGGTATCCTGATGTTATCATATACAACGCAGGGCGGTGAGTGCCCACCCACATCTTGGAGCACTAGAGAGCAGAGGGGAGGGCTGGCTACTGGAGGAGCGAGGAATACGCTAAGCATTAATGCTTAGTTCTCCGTCCCTAGACAAAACAAGCATTTAAACCTTGTAGGTACCGGTAATTTGTTCCAAAACATGACGTTTACTTTTAAGCACAGTTATTCTTTTTCTAGGCTATTACAAATATCCTTATTCAGTTGCATTTTTATGGACTGTCATTTAAGACAAATTGCAACCTTGCCAGTAGTTGATGTGAGGAATTCTAAGCTCTGTGTGCATAAGCAGGGCTGGCCTTAGGCCTTTAGGCGCCCTGTGCGAGAAAGCTTTACAGCGCCCCTCAGTGACCTCACCCCTCAGTGGCCACACCCTTTAGTGGCCACCCCCCGTGACCACACCCATTTCCCCCAATATCCACACTAATTAAAGACTCTTATTTTGTTAAGCCACAAAGAAAAAGTATGATAAAAATAAAACTTTTATTCAAAGGTATTAAACTTGTAGGCACAACATAAGTATTATTATCAAATAAAACAACAGAAGGTAAACAATACATTTCAAACTAAAATAGAGTCTATAAAAATAAAGTGTCTGGTTGTCATGCCGACACCCTTTTTTCAAGTAAGTGCATCTAGAAAAGTAAAAATAGAAAACAGAACACAAAACCCAGAATACATGTAAAATTAATTAATTACTATATGTCCGAATATACGAAAAATATATTCAGGTGCATAATAATTTGTTTGAGAATGTGCGGCGGCCATGTTGGCCACAGGCGTGTTCTGTGAATGCGTGCCACTATCTTGGAGGCAGAGAGCATGACGTTACATGACGCCATGCATGCCTGGCATCAGGTGACGTCACACGCCGATATTGGCCCCACCATCTTGGTGTATTCCTAGATATACACCAAGATGGCGGCGCTCAACACGTGCGGTATATGACATCATGCGCCCTGCCTCCAGAACACGCCGTGACTGAATCCAAAATAGCATAAAAAAGTGTTTTGTTTGATGAAACAAATGAAAACTTTTTTAGTTTTCGTTTATTTCATCTGAAATTAATTTTTAGTCTTCGCACATGTCTAATAATATGTGTGTGTGTGTGTGTGAGGGGGGCAGGGGGGGCTGTTTTCACTTTTTTTAAATAATTTTTTATTATTTTTTTTCATAATTTTTTATTTTTGTATTATTTATTTTGTTCTGTTAGGCTCGCACACCCCTAAGGCCGACCCTGTGCATAAGGACTGTAGCCAAGGACATCACTTTGTCTTTGCCTCTTCTTGAGGGTGCATCCAAAGACAAGATTCTCAACTTGCCATAAGAATGGCCATGCTCTGGTACATTTATTGAGAACCCAAATAGGAAAAAAAAACTAACGAACAACCACATTCCTCTATAAATTAACATTTTCTTTCAATTAAATCTTTTTTTTTTTCCAGGAGTCATTTATCTTCTGGAATATTCAGCTGGGGACCAGACGGCTTTGTCCTTAGTCACTCAAAAATAATGATGTATGTAAGAACAGCCCCAGAGATGTCAGCACTGAAGTCTCAAATACATACCCAACAGCATCTAACCTTGCTGCGGATGATCCTAATTCCATTTTATTTCTGGTGGAAGGCCACCATACTATTTATTTTAGCAATCAGTAAGCTAAAAGGTACAAAACGATATCTTGTTTATTCATTTAAAGGATTTAAAGGAAACATTGTTGGTCTGTTGATCAAAATCAGCAATTAGGGATCTGTAGCATCCTTAATATTTACATGGTGACACTCAAACAGATTCCAAATGACATTTCCAATTTAAAAAAAGCCAAAGGTCACATTCCCTACATGAAATGAAGAATCTATTTTTGGAGATTGGGTGGGGGAGAGTTGTTGGTTTTCATTATAATTTGTTTTTTCTTTTACCAGCATGTGTTCCCTGTGCTCCTCTGTTGCAATTGGCTCAAGCTTTGGGCAACTGTATCTACGCTACTTCTGCCCATAGAAGCTATTTTTTCCATACCAAGCTGGCTAATGACTATGCACTAACTTTACTTGGCTCAAATAATGGTAGTTTAGGTCTAAGAGATTCTTATTCAACATCATAAGTGTACATTGCATTTTTAAAGTCATTTTTAAGCTATTTTAAGCTATATGTTTAAAAGATTAAGCTTCTTACAGAATCAGCTGGTCCCCTGAGACTGGCCCTGATACCCTAAAACAGGATAACTCCTTTGTCATGCAGGGTCTTATGGAGCCACCCTTCTGTGTCCTAATAAGCTGCGTCTGTTGCCCAAGGCTCACGTAGGGGGGCGCAAGGCCTTCCCTGAAAAAGATGTCATCTGGATGGGAGCATATGCTACTCTAAAACGTGGATATATCTTTCAGCATTGATGGTTCCTTTCAAGATGTGCAAATTGCCCATTCCATATGCACTAATGCACCTCCATACCATCAGAGATGCAGGCTTTTTAATTGAGTGCTAATAACCAGCCGGAAGGTCCCTCTCCATTTTAGTCCAGCGGATATAGCGCCCATGGTTGCCAAAAAGAATGTCAAATTTCGATTCGTCTGACCACAGAACAGTTTTCCAGTCTGCGACAAACCATTTTAAATGAGCTTTGGCCCAGAGAAGACAGCGGCGTTGCTGTATCATGTTCAGATACGGCTTCTTCTTTGCATGATAGAGCTTTAACTTGCAGTTTTGGATGTCACAGCGAACTGAGTTCACAGACCGTGAGCCCATGCAGTAATGTCCACCACAGAATCATGCCTGTTTTTAATGCAGTGCTGTCTGAAGGCCCGGAGATCACAGGCATCCAAAATTTCGGTTCAGCCTTGACCCTTGCGCACCCTTGCGACCCTTGATGATATAATGTACTGTAGATGATAATATACGTCTTTGCAATTTTACGTTGAACATAACATTATTCTGAAATTGTTCAACAATTTTTAGACGCAGCTTTTCTCATATTGGTGAACCCCTGCCCATCTTTACTTCATAGACACTCGGACTCTCTAAGATATTTTTTATACCCAATCATGTTACTGACCTGTGGCCAATTAACCTAATTAGTTGCAAAATGTTCTTACAGCTCTTCCTTGTTAGTACCACTTACTTTGCCAGTTTTTTGTTGCCCTGTCACAATTTTTTTGAGACGTGTTGCTGACATCAATTTCAAAATTTCCTTATTTTTTTGCTTAAAATGGTACATTTTCTCAGTTTAAATGTTTGATATGTTTCCTATTTTCTATTGTGAATAAAATATGGGTTGAGATTTGCTAAAAACACAAGGTCCGTGGGCCGAATCCGGCACATCGGGCCATTTCACATGGCCCTTGCACCTCTCCTGCAGCCTTTAATTTTTAAACCGAAGCCGGTGCTGTAAACAGGCGCTGAAAATCTCCTCTTCCTTCCTGTGGATCCCTGGTGAGATTGCACAGCCCTCATAAGACCCTCATACAGCCATGCATAGACCACACACAGCCACCATAGAACCGGCACAGCCCACCATAGAACTTGCACAGCCCTCCTGAGAGTCCGCACAGCCCAGAGTAGACCCTGCAAAGCCACCTGAGAGTCTGCACAGCCATAAAACCTGCACAGCCACCTGAGAGTCAGCCCACCATAGACCCTATAGACCATAGACCCTACATAGCCCACCATAGACCCCGCATAGCCCACCATATAACCTGCACAGCCCACCATAGAACCTGCACAGGTACCTGAGAGTCTGCACAGCCCACCATATAACCTGCACAGCCCACCATAGTCAGGTAGAGGGCAGAAGATTAGTCACCAGTAGGAATGCACCGATAATGGTTTTTCGATACTTTCTGATTGCCCGGCAAGCTGGCTCCATGTTGATTGTGATTGGTGGGGAAATCAGCTTTCCAGCCAAACAGCATCGAGTTGGCTTCCCGGCTAATCAGGAAGCCGGGCGGTGAGTAATGACCCGTTGGCTTCCTGATTGGATGGAAAGCCGGCTTCCTGCCTAGGCTGTTCGACTGGCTCGATGCTAACTGACCGGGAAGCCAGCTTCCCAGCCAATCATCATGGAGCCGGCTTCCCTGGCTTCAGATTGCCCAAGAAGCCGGCTCCATGTTCCCCTACGGCACTGCTGGTCAGAGAAAATGTTCCTCTTGACCGGAATTTCCGGTATCGGGAAAGGTATCGGAGCATTTGGGTGAGTATGAGTACTAGTATACTAGTATCAGCATATCCCTAGTCACCAGTATTGCCTGTGGTCTCCCTGCAGTTAATATTTTTCCCCATTACTAACTTACCAGTGCAGATTCCTTTCCAGCAAGGAACACAGTAGTGACATCTTACACTGCAAATATACAGCTATGAGATTTGTAGGCACAGTTATGTGTAGGCACTCTCACATACTAGATAGATGGTGCATTGTTTTTTCTGAAGAAGAATTCAAGACAAAAGGTACATTTTCAGGCTACTACTTAGGCACAATTAACATTTCAAGATGTTTCCTCTAACATGGCAAAACCTTTTTTAGTTCAGGTTTAATTTACATAAACAAAAACAAACATATTGTTGTTTAAATGTTGTCTATTTTGAATATTACACTTTTCCACAATTTATATTTATGGTGTTCTGTAAGTAGTTTAATCAATTCTGATGATAGAAGATGTTATCATTTTGCTGATGTTACAAGACTTCTGCTTCTAGCTAATTAAACAGAGCTATTTTAAATAAAGCAATTAATTTAATTTAACATCATGCTAAATGTAGTACTGTGACCTTACCACAGCAGACAGAACATTACAGTACTCAGCACAAGCTATTTAAAAGGTTCATTAATGACAGTCTCACACCTAGCCATATATGGCCATATGCCCTTTATAAACTGTATTTCATGTATTTAACATTTCATTTAAAGTGTATCTTTAGACAAAATTGTTTTTTTGGGGTTTTGGATGGTGTCGGGAAGGGTTGGACCCTCCTCAAGTTTTTATTTCTGTTGTCCCCATTGGGAAGATTCACCAGTCTGATGACTATCAACACCGAAAAAGCAAGTGATGGGAAATACAAAATTTTAGGGATGGTTCACACCATCTCCAGTGTGTTCTAGCTTGGTTAGTGGGCGGAACACGCTGGATAGCATAGTGGAAGCCTCCCTGCTTTCTGCGGCGGGAGGGGCTGTGCCTGATCGCCTGCACCAGAACGTGTGGTACAGTAATGCCAGCGTTTCAGTCCGGTGCGAACGCAAAAAAACATGCATGCACTACTGCTTTACATGAAAGCGAGGAGGTTGAAAAAATAATTTTGTTTTGTGGTAGAGGGATGCTGAACAACCCCTTTGTGTGACCTGAACTTTATTTTAATAAAAGTGGGCATGAAAAGCCCTATAAAGACGACTTGTGAGTGAATGTGTCCTAACATTTAGAGCTAGTTCCCACAACGGTTACAGAAAACACTGGTGTGATTAAAGGGCCTTTTACTATAAGATTTATAAAATTGTAGCATATTCCTTTTCAAGTTCTGATTCTAGTGGACACATTAGGTGGATTTTGAAGAAGGTCAGCTTAATTGTCATTTTACTGTTTATTCCTGGAAAATGTTGTTTCCAGCAGTTCAGTCTATGTACAAATCTGATCTGGGCAATAGCTTCAATGTTTTAAATTTCAGCTGAGGTGAAAATGAATTGGTTTTGAAGATTCCATTATTGGTGGAAAACTGAAAAATAAATTTTGCCTGTTGAAAGTAATGTGGAAGATTTGCTTAATAGTATACCCCTTTGTTCTCCATGCTCCCTTTAATGCTCCCAGAGCCCAGTTACATACCCTGTACTTCTAGGTATGGGGAGGACTCTAACCCACTTTCCCCAATGCACACACTTGGTTTCTAAGCTTCCAGTCTCCAGGCCTAAGCATAGTCATGTGGAGGCAGGAGGAAGTGTTCTTATCCCTGTGTAAGCTGTAATTCAGAGGAACCCAGAACTTACACCAGGCTGTTTCTTGGTGAATTGGCAGGTGTACAGAGAGGTGAGAGAGCATAGAGACGGTATGTATCGCCAGAGTAGTGGGAGGGTTATTAAGCAAACATGGTGATTTGATCTGAAAGTCAAAATGCAGGTCAGTACAACCAAAATACATACAGGGATTTTTTCCAACACTCCAAAACACAATGTAATAGGTTGTTTTAAAAATAATTAATTTTCTTTCTCATTTGTTCCTGTTGCCTTGGCTAAAAATGTAGCCACATACATAAACATTCAGGGGGTTTTTCACAAAAGGGTGACAGGTTTTCACAAAGCAGGAGAAGTGAACAATCTAGGACAACATAGCTGAACTAGAAAATTAGTTGAATTGGAGAATTTTTCCAAATCAGCTATTTTGGCCTAGATTGTTCACTTCTCCTTCCTGCCTTCTCCAAACTCTTCACCCTTTTGTGAATAACCCCCTCAGTGTGAGCAATCTTTTGAAGTAATTCTTATTGCCATCATCATCACAATGTATAAAGTGAGAGTGATTGCAGTACATAATCACCATCTGCCAAGACGTCCATCAGAGAGGATAAAATATCTTCCGGCATTCCCATGTCTGCGGAATAACCAAAAAGAAAGATACTTAAGTACATTATTTTTTCATATACAGAGGAAACACAAGTTTGGGCGTGCCCACTTAAATTACAGAACCGCACACTGATGACAAAACAAGTTAGTACAATTGAGAATGCTTATGTTGCCCAGGTGGGAATACTGATGCAGTTTCTGGATTCGGTTGTAATTGCTGTTAGCAATTCAGGGAAAAGCTAAAACGGAATGTGGCTGACTAATGGCAATATTAGATGAACAAGAGTGACTACAGGGAACCAGTGCCCAGGAAATGGCTGCTAAATCTGAAGGCAATTTCTTCCATATCATTGCAGTACTCCTTCCAGTAAGATAAGAATCCTGCTACCTAGTCATAATGTGGTCAGCTATGGAAAGTTGTGAACACTCCATAAATACATAGTCCATGGGATTTTGAGATGCCATGCTTCAAAGTGCAGAAAAAACATATAAACAGCGCTCTCGGATGGGAAAAAAGTTAGCTTGGAGACATGTATGCAGCCCTGGGAAACAGGAGGAGAACCTGTGAATGCATGATTACATGCTTCAAAGTGATGGACGCTGGCACTCCAAAGCAAGTTCAGTACGTGTTTATTAACGTACTGGTTGCAAGTAGAACACTCTAAACAACGTTTCGGGGTCTCACAGGATCCCCTTCATCAAAGTATATGCCAACAAAAATCTACTGTGTTTTATTTCCAGGCCGCAATGATGTTACCGTTTGCTGTCTCACCTATCAAAAGCAGCAGCCACAGCAGGAAGGAGACAAGGATGTTATAGGTTAGCGTTTTTAAAATAGTTGAATTATAACTATAGAGAAAATATTCAGAAACACTTTATGGAAAGAATACTATGTGTATATCCTAGGGAGGGCATATAAATGGCATTTGATGAATCACCTAAATAGATTTTCCAAAACACAGATGAAGGAATATTCTACACAGGAGGATAGCAGTTAGTCACACTATGGCTCCTCTAGGTCATTTTCAAATTAAAAAAAAAAAGTGAGAGGGGGCTTTAAGAAAAAGGTAACGCAACACATTTCCCACACCAGAATGCACAGTAGGTGTGATTGTGTGGTACAGTGCGTTAATCGCATAGAATTAAGAGATTAATGCACTGTACTAGTGTGAACGGGCCCTCAAAAACTCTGACATACACACACAACAGACACAATCTTACACACTCACAGACATTCTCACACACACACACACACTCTAAAAATGTTTTAATTTTTTTTAAGGTCCACCCAGTCTTCCTACCTTTCGAGAACTGGAGTGGAGTCAGCCTGGGGTCCAGTGTGGGCTGCTGTGCTGTGACGGAGCTCCATCCATATGTGTATTGCTTGTACAGCTCCCTTGCGCGCCTTGTAGAAGTGCTGGGAGCCAGAATGTGCATCACTCCTGTCCAGGCACCTCCATAGGACATGTGAGGGAGCTATAAGCAATGCATGTATGGATGGAGCTCTATTGCGGCCATAGACCCATCCCATCCCACCTCAAGCTGACACTCTACACCGGGCAGCATATTGTGAATGGCGCAAGAACTGACAGTGCTGCGCTAGAGGGAGGCTGAGAAGGCTGTCACCTAGAAAAGTGGAAGGCATGCGGTGACCCACTGAACACGGGGTCGCGACCCACTTTTGGGTCATGACCCACCAGTTGAGAACCAACGATCTAAAGAATAAGCCCTCCGACAAAGGAGGAAACATTGTAGTACTGGGCAGGACTAAGTACATGTTGATGTGTCAATAAATATTGAGAAATAGTGAGTGGTATCCAGATTGACCTATATTGGATGAATTTAAAGTACATTACCAGGCAGTTATCCCCTATTTTACCATCCCTTGGAATATGGACAGTGGAACATATAGTATATAATGTCTGGGCTAAGACTATTCATCCCTCTCTCCAGTCACATGGATATGGAACATATTTTCATTGTGGTTCTACTGGAGTAATGAAAAATAAATTATAGCTGGATATGTATGCATGTCTGAAGGAGTAATTATCGACATGCTGGATTTTAGAAAATCAAATAAATATTGTTTTTAGTCAATGTAGAATGTTGTGTTTACCTTGAACAGGGGACAAGGATATAGAAAGGGTTTTAATGAACAGCTATGGCGTTTCAAATACAACATGCTATGCCTTTTTTTGCACAGTTGCATGTTATGGATACATTATTTTTGTTAATATTAATAAATAGAAAATCTTTTGTGTTGTGTGGATCACATGTGGTGGCTATAAGTTATGAACTTTAATGTATATGAGTTAAAGTTCTGATCGCTAGAGTCCCATATACAGGTAATTTTTGTGGCGGGGAATGTTGAATTATAAGTATACTATATTGAAGATAGCACCCATGTAATTATGAATAATATTGTAATTTACCAACCTTTAAAGCACAAAAAATCTCAGTCCACCCTCACTAGTCCCTTACGTAATCCAGGATAGAATTCCACCCAGGTGTCTTACCATAGCCCCTCCAATGTTCAGACCCTTCTGCCCAAAATCCTCTTCAATGCTGCCTGTGTAGCAACTCCCAATATACTTGAATGGAACAATCCTCATAGTGATTGATTTACTAAGCCCTCATTCACACGAGAAATGGGCGGCCTGTACAGATCCGTGCTGCGTGCACAGCCGTATCAAGCCGCTCCCGGGAAGGACAGGTGCTGCGTGTGATTACATGCAGCAGCCTCTCCTTGTCTATGGGAGTATGCAGCCGTACGCCGCCCTACGCTCACCCAAACTGCATGTCCGTGCGGGTGGCCGTATTTGTACGCTGACAGCATGGATTCTGTCTGCGTCCGAGCAGGGACACCCACACCTGTACGGACGGGCAGGTCGGGTGAGCGTAGGGTGGCGTACGGCCGCGCACTCCCATAGAGAAGGAAGCAGTGGCGTAACAACCGGGGGGGGCGGCCGGTGTGTCTGCTCCGGGATCTGCCCCGGGCGCCCAGAACTCTGGTTACGCCACTGGAAGGACAGGCTGCTGCGTGTAATCACACTCAGCACCTGACCTTCCCGGGAGCTGCCCGATAGGACGTGCATGCAGCACGGATCTGTACAGGTCGCCAGTTTCTCGTGTGAATGAGGGCTAAAAGGCAAATAGGCTGTTCACTTTTCAAGAGATGTTTCACTTAGCAGGGGAAGTTTGCTCTTAGTTTAGTGAATGAGGGGAAGCTCTTTGAGAGCTTTGGGCACCCTCCTATATAACCACAATAACATCACAAAAAACAAAAAAAGAAATAGGAAAAAGTAATACAAAATATATTATACATACATCCAAAACATGACATGCAACACAAAATGTTTAAAATTAATATATATGCCAGATTATTTGGTATGAGATCATGTTGTGCTTTACTCCATGTATATCATGTGTTTAAAATCATATGATTTATCTTCATCTGATTTATCTATAACATGTTTTGATTGTGTTTTCTATTTTTGTACCATTAATTATGTAAGGACAATTGTTGGCACCTGAGGGAGACTGGGGAGTTTTTTCACATGGCATATATATGAATTTTAAACTTTTTCAGTGGCAATTAAAAAAAAAACTTTAAATATAGATTTATAATATATTTTTAAATCATCTTTTTTACTATTTCTCTTTTTTGTTTTTTGTGATGTTTATAATTTGTGGTTTTATAGGACCCGAAGCTGTCATTTTCATATCTCCTTTTCTCGATTACAGGAATTAAGGTTGTAAACATCAGAAGAAGCCGCCATCATTAAGGTTAGAAAGCTATCAACTTTTTTTGTTAAAGGTGCACTTGTCCTTTGAAAAAATAATTTTAATTCTACCTTTTATTGAATTCTTAAACTGCAGTCCACTATCTTTCCTGGTCCTTCTCAGTGGTAAGAACTGAGAGCAGAGGGAAGTGGCATCACAAATGTAAACATGCCAGTTGGACTTGGAAGTGCTACGTTGATTCTATGCAGTACCATGCAGGGAGCAGATATTGATGATGTACATAGAGGAAAGTGGGAAATAGAGTGTCCATGGTCCTTCTGCTCTACCTGCACACCATCTGGTATACATATATACGCAGCCACTGGGCAGAGATGATTTCAAGTATGCATTAAATAATAACTAAAGACTATTGCATGACAGGCTAAGCAAGTACCAAATCCAGTTATTATGTGATGCACAAGCCTCATAAAGTAAACAAAAATACTTCCTTCTCCTTCCCTGAGTGAGACAAATCCTCCTTTATTGTGTCTCACATGCTTTACCGCCCAGACATTGCAGTTTATAGAGGGAGGGTTTGAGGCAGTCGAGACTAGCCAGGAAACAGCAGGACTAGGTGTGGCCAGTTGCTGATTGACAGGCTACCAGCTTAGGAATCAGCAGTGGCACTGCTCATAGCCACACCCCCTGAAACTTGTTTGATTTTATTCATTCCACTGTAGTGCAAGCTGGCACAAGAGTGTGGCAACTCTGCTCCGAATTCAGGAACAGTGTAGCATCATTGTAAAACCATAACAAGCTGCAAATAAATTGAGTTTAGCGGCAAGATCAACAGGTATTCGCAGTCCATATGCAATTATAATAAGGGGCCTTTTCCCACCAGTTGCATCGACTGGCATTTTTTCTGCACTGGATCAATGCCAGTTACCACAAGGGCACACAGAACAATTGTTTTCTGTGTCCTTCACTTACATTATGATGCTTTTATGATGTGGGGTGTGGTGCGGTGCAAAAAAACGCAGGAAAGTAAGATGGCATTGGAAGGCAATGCAGGTCACCACAGCGCAGTACACAATGTTGTTGTGTGGAGACATTTGAATGGAGGGTACACTGCCAATAAAGTAACAAAAGAAATTAATAAATATGGCACAGCTACATACTGCTGACACCCTGTGGACACCAGCTATATGCTAAAATGGAGCGTTTTAGCGTGCGGTATGTTTGAAAGGGCCTGCAGCATATACATTTTTTTAATGAGAGGCCATACTTTTACTTTAATGCACATTGTTTTCCATTGCAATTCTGCAATACATGAATGCAGAAATGGTACGTTTACGGTTCTACTTTAGGTAAATACATAGGTATATATGATCGTAGTGCACTCAATTACAGCAAATTGTGCGCAATAGATACATGTAATCACATGATAGGTGTGGTTCCTCTAGTCTAGTGGAACTGCTTCTGTTTGTACTATAAATAGCTATGTATACCTTTTGATGTCACGTTGTTGTATGGCTCATAATTTAGGAATGTAGCACAATAAACCTTTATACAATGACAGCACTGCACCTTGTCACCTTAAAAAAGGAAGAAATAAACATTAATCTAATGAAACTTTAATCTACAATGTATTAATCAACATAGTTGCCAGCATGATAGTATCATAATCAGAGGCACTTTGCCCTCAAAGTAGTTTTACAGAACTAATAATTCCTCATACTGCCTTGGATTACTATAGCACAGTACAACAGTATTGTATATGAATGGAACTGGATTCTAAATTACCATTTTGAGAAAGGAATTATAATACATGTTAAAGAAACAGCTAAAAGGGATTGCATACTGATTTCAATATGTTTTATATTCACACGTATCTAGAGCATATTAATGCTCTTTTTTCACGCTTTCACGTGTGTTACATTAGGCAACTCATCCAAATGAATGGGTTGACAACGCACCACCATGGCCCAAGAAATTGGACCTGCACCATTTCTGTTTTTTTTTTTTTTGCTGGAGTGGGACCGTTTCCTGACCGTACAAAATGTGACATGCAGTATTTTTCTGTCGTAACCTGAACGGACTGCGCACGTGAGAACTGTAGCCCATAAAACACATAGGGATACATTGGGATGCATTTTTAGTGCAGGAGCGCACGGATCAGGTCAGCACAGAAAACGGACGTCGTGTGAACAGGCCCTTAACCATTAGCCGTCTGCCCATAGTAAAAATACGGGCGGATGGCGGATGCTTCCCAGCGGGTGGACGTACGTTTACGTGATTTTGTTTCTGGGCGCACGCGAGCAGGACCACATTGGGATCTAAGCAATGTGTGTTACATCATTTCCGCCATTAGCTGTCATTTCTCTGGCTGCTATAGCCAGAGAAGAAGCTGGTGAAGCAGATCTCTGCTTTATCAGCTTCTTTGGGGGGTCCCCAGGTGACATTAGGGGTCTTAGAGACCCCTGATGTCTCCATAAAGAGGACCTGTCACTGTATATTATCTATCACATAGGGGGATTTTAAGCCCCCTATGTGATAGCATAAAGAGGATCTGTTTTAAGTAAAAAAAAAAAAAGTTAAAAAAATAATTAAAGACTCAAATTTTTTTAAAAACACACAAAAAAATAAGTCCCCCGCCCCTGCTTGCACACACATATAAACTGGTGCGCCTACGTGCGAAAATAGCGATTACGCCACACATGTTACATATCGCCGCAAATTTGGGAGTGTGAGCAATAATTTTAGGGCCATTAATCACTGATAACAATAAACGGATGAGCGGTAAAAGCTTTTAAAGCATAGCCTGGATTTAAATTCAGTACAGCGTTGCATGACAGAATAAATGTCAGTCAAAGTACTGCAGGGCTGAATACTGAAAAATGGCCTGGCCAGGACGGGGGTTTAGCACCCCGGTCAGCAAGTGGTTAAAGGAGAAGAATTCAGAGAGCAAAATATACTCTTCCCAATAGCCAGTGTGGGACATTGCTGCTGTCCTTTGTCGGCTCTATACCAAGAGCTGAGCGATCACACACCTATAATCGCTTAGCTTGCAACTTCTCCCTGTAGAGTCACTGCTCCCAGCAGGGATTTCCCTCCCCTCTCTGTTTCTCCAACACTCGTTAAAGGGCCAGACAGGGGAGAGGGTGGGCACAGCTGGCTGTGGCTCTAGAGAGACAGCCAACTGTCAATCAGGCAGCCAGGTGGATCCTGACAATAATGTCGGGGTTCTTCCTGGCTGAATTGCAGCTCTGCGCTGTCAGCATAGAGTGGGCAGTAGCCAGCTATATGCTGAATTAGTGTCACAGGAGTACATTAGTGAATGTACTCCTGTGAACCAAAGGAGAAATAAAGCCAAAAAAGGATTTTAATGTTTTAAGAAATGTTTAACATTATAGTTTGTGGAAATGCAGCACAGAACAGGAATTAAAACCTTACAAGAGGTTCTAATTCTTTCCCACTCTATCCAGGATTAAAAATATATATACGTTTTTGAGATGGGTACTTTTGCAGTTATTCCATGAGAAAAGTGGGTCTATGGTTATAGAGATGGATATGGAAATAAGTTGGGGGAGCAAGAAACCTCCTAAAACTTAAATTTATTACATGTCCAAGATCCTAATTGGTGAAATTAAACGTGAGGATAATTTAACCAAAGGAGAACAAAAAGTGTTGGATGAACTAAAAATGAAAGAGGAAATTATCATTGTCAATGTAAATGAAGCTAAATGTCAATGTAAATAATATCATTGTCAATGTAAATGTTAATGAAGCTAAGCGATTACTATCTATTGGTCTACATAGACCTCTATCTGAGGTGTGTATAGGAAAGAAAATAGAGGTTCCCTTCTCCCATATTTGATATGATCACTTAATACTCACATAAAGGAGGCACGCCAAGAGGATATTCTAACATCAAATGAAATAAAGTTTGTAACATTTGAGGAGTATAATGTGTCAATCTTTTCTATAATACCAGTACATAAAATCCTAGCAATCCCCCCAATAGACTGATCATTTCAGTAGAAATGTAAATTGTTTGTTCCTAAGCTACAATCCTATGTACATGACACAAAAGACCTCCTTGGAAAAATACAGGGGTTTACACTATGTGAGAACAGCCTTCTAATTAGCATTAGTGTTGAGGTAATTTGTACTTCCATCTCTCATTGAATTTTGGAAATTAGAGAGCACTAAAGGACCTCAACCCAAATAGTTAACACACATAAAAATGTATGAAGTGCCTAAAGTGCATATATATGTGGAAAAAGCAAAACACTAATAATTGATAAATCTCATGCACATAATCATTATAAAATAATCACAGTGATAAGAAAAAGGGTCAAATTCCCCAATATATATGTGACCAATGATAAATATGGAATCAATAATTAATAAGTGATCAATGATAGATAAATATATAAATAGAGTAATCTTGCATAAGCAAGGAATCATTCACAGTGAGTTAGGTGGGTCTCAAAATATCCAATAAAATACACTTTTTTATATTGTGCTGGTGAAATTAATCATAAAGTTCATCCAATATTCCTTTAGTGACAAAAGACGTGGGCCCCTTCAGGGTATGCACTCACCGACTCCTAATGGCTGAAAACAAACAGCCCAATGCGCTTAGTTGAGGATCGATCTGCAGGCTGTTGTGCTTGTATTCCTCTTTTTTCGCCAAAAGACTGTCTTGTGTGGCCTTCTTAACAGAGCCAGCAACTACTTGACCAGCACTGTTTGTTTTCCTCCCCTTGCGGGACGGCACTGACACTCCACCTCATTAATATGGGAAATTGTGGTAGCCATATTCCTAGTATGGGGGCATCATGGGCCTCAGTATATGCTTGCTTACATTTGGGGTCATAGGGGATGGAGGATATTATAAACACCCCCTTTTATTCTACATATGCAAACTTTTGGATAAGGTATATACCTTACCTCACTGGTGAAGTGGAAAAGGATTGAAGTGGAGTTTTTTTTTTTATATTATGGGAGATTTATATTCAAATCACCAATCTCACACATGTGAGATGAGGACAAACAATAACATTTTTTGGATTGGTCATTGAGAAGAAGGGTGAATGGATTTGCATCAATGCTTAGAATAGACCCACAGCTGGAACAGGAAGGGGCCTTCCCGAAACTGTTCCCACAAAGTTGGGAGCATGGAATCGTCCAAAATGTCTTGGTATGCTGATGCCTTAAGAGCTCCTTTCATTTGAACTAAGGGGCCAAGCCCAGCCCCTGAAGAACAACCCCAAACCATAATCCCCCCTCCACCAAACTTTACACTTGGCACAACTTTACACTTGGCACAATGCAGTCAGGCAAGTACCGTTCCCCTGGCAACCGCCAAACCCCGACACGTCCATCGGATTGCCAGAGAAGCGTGATTCGTCACTCCAGAGAACACGTCTCCACTTCTCTAGAGTGTAGTGGTGGCGTGCTTTACACCACTGCATCCAACGCTTTGCATTGCACTTGGTGATGTAAGGCTTGGATGCAGCTGCTCGGCCATGGAAACCAATTCCATGAAGCTCTCTACGCATGGTTGTTGTGCCAATCTGAAGGCCACATGAAGTTTGGAGGTCTGTAGCTATTGACTCTGCAGACAGCTGGCGACTTCTGCGCACTGTGCGCTTCAGCATGCGCTAACCCCCCTATGTCATTTTACATGGCCTACCACTTCGTGGCTGAGTTGCTGTTGTTCCCAGTTGCTTCCACTGTTATAATACCACTAACAGGTGACCGTGGAATATTTAGTAGCAAGGAAATTTAATGGAACACCTGAATCCAATTATTTGGAGGGGTGTCCCAATACTTTTTGCAATATAGTATATATATATGCACTCACACCCATTTGACTAATCTCCTTAAATGCAAATATGTTATTTGAGCACACAACAGGGTAGAGACTTTAACCCCTTCATGACTGAGGCCTTTTTTTCATTTTTTTGTACCCCTGTTATATTCCACATTTTAGGCCTGAAAATTACTTAAAACACCCCAACATTATATATTTTCTGAATGCCAAGACCCTATAGAATAAAATGGTGGTAGTTGCAAATTTTTATGTTGCGCAATATTAGCGCAACTCCTTATTAAACCCCAATATTTAGTGAAAAATTTAATTAAATGCCCCAAAACACAACAAAATACCAATTTTTTAATTAAATATAAAAGATGAGGTTACAACGAGTAAAAAGCACGCCAAGAGGATATTCTAACATCAAATGAAATAAAGTTTGTAACATTTGAGGAGTATAATGTGTCAATCTTTTCTATAATACCAGTACATAAAATCCTAGCAATCCCCCCAATAGACTGATCATTTCAGTAGAAATGTAAATTGTTTGTTCCTAAGCTACAATCCTATGTACATGACACAAAAGACCTCCTTGGAAAAATACAGGGGTTTACACTATGTGAGAACAGCCTTCTAATTAGCATTAGTGTTGAGGTAATTTGTACTTCCATCTCTCATTGAATTTTGGAAATTAGAGAGCACTAAAGGACCTCAACCCAAATAGTTAACACACATAAAAATGTATGAAGTGCCTAAAGTGCATATATATGTGGAAAAAGCAAAACACTAATAATTGATAAATCTCATGCACATAATCATTATAAAATAATCACAGTGATAAGAAAAAGGGTCAAATTCCCCAATATATATGTGACCAATGATAAATATGGAATCAATAATTAATAAGTGATCAATGATAGATAAATATATAAATAGAGTAATCTTGCATAAGCAAGGAATCATTCACAGTGAGTTAGGTGGGTCTCAAAATATCCAATAAAATACACTTTTTTATATTGTGCTGGTGAAATTAATCATAAAGTTCATCCAATATTCCTTTAGTGACAAAAGACGTGGGCCCCTTCAGGGTATGCACTCACCGACTCCTAATGGCTGAAAACAAACAGCCCAATGCGCTTAGTTGAGGATCGATCTGCAGGCTGTTGTGCTTGTATTCCTCTTTTTTCGCCAAAAGACTGTCTTGTGTGGCCTTCTTAACAGAGCCAGCAACTACTTGACCAGCACTGTTTGTTTTCCTCCCCTTGCGGGACGGCACTGACACTCCACCTCATTAATATGGGAAATTGTGGTAGCCATATTCCTAGTATGGGGGCATCATGGGCCTCAGTATATGCTTGCTTACATTTGGGGTCATAGGGGATGGAGGATATTATAAACACCCCCTTTTATTCTACATATGCAAACTTTTGGATAAGGTATATACCTTACCTCACTGGTGAAGTGGAAAAGGATTGAAGTGGAGTTTTTTTTTTTATATTATGGGAGATTTATATTCAAATCACCAATCTCACACATGTGAGATGAGGACAAACAATAACATTTTTTGGATTGGTCATTGAGAAGAAGGGTGAATGGATTTGCATCAATGCTTAGAATAGACCCACAGCTGGAACAGGAAGGGGCCTTCCCGAAACTGTTCCCACAAAGTTGGGAGCATGGAATCGTCCAAAATGTCTTGGTATGCTGATGCCTTAAGAGCTCCTTTCATTTGAACTAAGGGGCCAAGCCCAGCCCCTGAAGAACAACCCCAAACCATAATCCCCCCTCCACCAAACTTTACACTTGGCACAACTTTACACTTGGCACAATGCAGTCAGGCAAGTACCGTTCCCCTGGCAACCGCCAAACCCCGACACGTCCATCGGATTGCCAGAGAAGCGTGATTCGTCACTCCAGAGAACACGTCTCCACTTCTCTAGAGTGTAGTGGTGGCGTGCTTTACACCACTGCATCCAACGCTTTGCATTGCACTTGGTGATGTAAGGCTTGGATGCAGCTGCTCGGCCATGGAAACCAATTCCATGAAGCTCTCTACGCATGGTTGTTGTGCCAATCTGAAGGCCACATGAAGTTTGGAGGTCTGTAGCTATTGACTCTGCAGACAGCTGGCGACTTCTGCGCACTGTGCGCTTCAGCATGCGCTAACCCCCCTATGTCATTTTACATGGCCTACCACTTCGTGGCTGAGTTGCTGTTGTTCCCAGTTGCTTCCACTGTTATAATACCACTAACAGGTGACCGTGGAATATTTAGTAGCAAGGAAATTTAATGGAACACCTGAATCCAATTATTTGGAGGGGTGTCCCAATACTTTTTGCAATATAGTATATATATATGCACTCACACCCATTTGACTAATCTCCTTAAATGCAAATATGTTATTTGAGCACACAACAGGGTAGAGACTTTAACCCCTTCATGACTGAGGCCTTTTTTTCATTTTTTTGTACCCCTGTTATATTCCACATTTTAGGCCTGAAAATTACTTAAAACACCCCAACATTATATATTTTCTGAATGCCAAGACCCTATAGAATAAAATGGTGGTAGTTGCAAATTTTTATGTTGCGCAATATTAGCGCAACTCCTTATTAAACCCCAAAAACCGGAAGTCTGTTTAAACAGCCCCGATGCTGGCGACGTACACTGTACGTCGTCAGTCACGAAGGGGTAAAGTGTACATACTTACTATCAGGAACTTTTACATCATTCTATTTGTTGCACGTGTATGAAGGAATATGGAATTCTAGCACTCTAAGTCTCTGTTTGGCATGGGAGATTACCTAAATGAAATAATGAACAAAGTACAATAATATAGATTTCTCTCAGATTGCAACATAAAGCATAAATAACCATTTGAAGAATTGAATATATTGTTAGCTAAGGCTGATGTGTGAGCAAGTGTGTGTGGGCAATGTTGCTTGAAACCTTTTAACGTAAAGGTGGTAGTTATAGCGATTATTTATTTGTGTTTGGATGCTTATAGAGATCTACCGCAAGACACTGGCAGCTGTAATTGCTGCAAAAGGTGGCTCTACAATGTATTGACTTTGGAGGGGGATGGGGTGAATAGTTATGCAGGCTCAAGTTTTCTGTTTTTTGTCTTATTTATTGTTTGTATCACAATAAAAAATATTTTGCATCTTCAAAGCAGTAGGCATGTTGTGTAAATCAAATGATACAAACCCCCCAAAAATTCATTTTAATTCCAGGTGCGAATGCAACAGAATAGGAAATATGTGAATACTTTTGCTAGCTATTGGAAATGAGGGTTTATGCAGATCACAAATGCAGCTTGGCAGATTACCATTTACCTCAAGGTGTAGTGTAGAAGACAGATTTGGGGCTTTGTTTGACCTGCTTTGGGTTGCATTTCTTAGGACACAGCATAGTCTGTGGAGATGAGTTTGCAAAGCAGGTCAAACATGGCCTTTTGCTGCATTTTGCATTGAAGTGCATGTGTATGAGCAGCACTAAGTTTAAATCCATATTGCAGTCTTTGACTACGACAGTCTACACAAGCCCATACATGGTCTCAGCAGCAAAGCTCCATTTAGGTTGTATATATATTCAGGGTTGTTTCTATGTTCATAAATGACCTGGGCCACCCCTGGGCACCCAGACTGAAATGTTAAAGGATTTGTATTATACATATATGACGAAAAGTGGGTGAAGTTGTTTCTCATTCCATATGACTGAACATAAAAATCAAATGTATAATATTGATTAAAAAAAGAAGAAATTATTCAAAAATTGATACATTACATGATTTTCCAAAAGTGTCATATGCATATAATATATAACAATATTGTTTAATGGAAAAGAAATATGCATTTTGAGGCTGAAGTAAATGCAGGATTCAGTTCAAGTTGCCAGGTTCTAATTGACTACCCAAATTATTCTAAAGAATAATTCCCCTTCGTAACATCTCCAAAATACGCCCCTCCCATGAAACCGCAAAGCTATTCATCCACTCCCTTGTTATATTTCGTCTTGACTACTGCAACTCCCTCCTCATTGGCCTACCTCTACATAGGCTAACCCCCTTCAGTCTCCCACGTCTGTCTCCCACTCTGACTGCCTTTAGGTGATCCCTTAAGACTCATCTCTTCACAGAAGCCACCTCAAACTTACCACTCAACCATCATGTTCTCAAACAATTCATTCCCACACAGCTACCTCCTCATGTATCACTGGCCCCTCCCTTTTAGATTGTAACCCCTCAAGGGCAGGGCCCTCCGAACCCATCTTGTCTTGAATTGTATTGTGATTGTAATGTCTTCCTTATATTGTAAAGCGATGTGCAAACTGTTGACGCTATATAAATCCTTGTCCCTGAAATGGTTATAACAGTTTGGCAACCAAAACCTCATATAAACTGAAAAATAATTATCTTATCTGCTGCTGAAGGAACATAGCTAAGGAATATTTATTCCTAATACCTTCTTGGAGAACTGCAGTGCAGAACAATCCATTTATAACATTCTTCATAAACCATTTTTATTTTTAGCATTTAAAAAAAAGTCGTCCACGTCATTTCTTAAAAGGCAATGCTACTTGTACCATTCCTAGAAGTCTGAGATTCTGTTGTGTTATGCTGAGCATGTCTAGGGTGCTGCTAAAGAACATTTTCCAGGGACAAATCTACAAAGCCTGGGTCTGTCCTGGAAAGTAGTGGTCTATTAGACTCCTAATGTCTCCCCTGCCCTCCACTCCAGGTGATCAAGAACAGACTGTGCCTGATTGGCTGTTTACCTGACATTCCAGCAGGGAATCCTACAGCTCTGAATCTGAAAGTGCTGACAGCACAGCGCTTCCAGGTTCAGTGATGTCCATCCTGATGTCATCTACCATGGTCTCAGACTCCCTTGAGGAGTAGGAGAGCCTGAGAATCATTGCATGAGGATTCGACTGGGGAAAGAAAATGTCACCTTAATAGCTCTAAGAAAATGAGCTTGTTTTAACCACTTGAAGTCCATGATGTTCATAAATGTCATGGGAACGTCGAGTGGCTAAAAGGAAACTTGCAAAGGGTAAGTAGACTGCGATGTTTGAACTCTTTCTGAATATAAGTGCCTGGATGTTTCTGGGTTTTATACTTTGAGAAACTAACCCAGAACAAGACTGCACATCAGGAAAGTCAGAATCAACCAAAAATACAATGTGCCCAGGGCATTGCCCGAGGGCCTGCGGCCAAAGAGGGGGCCCGTCACCGACCCCCATGCCCTTTTTAGCCCGCGGGTTTGTTAAACCGAGCCGCATCTCCTACAGTGGTGCGGCCTAGAAGAGCTTCGAGGTGGGGGCGTGTCGCAGTGGATGGGGGCGTGCCGCAGTGGACGGAGGGCGTACGGATGGATGGAGGCACGAGAGCCTCATGCTGGGGGGGCTCACTGAGATCTGGCCCTGGGCTCCCCACTGGAGGAGTTCTACAAAAACCCCGACTGGAACCTGGGGATCGGGAGCCCTGATGCTGGTAAGTTAATTTAATGACTTTTTTTTTTGAGCTGTAAATGGGAAGATTTTTAACCTTTTAGTCTCCATTCACATACAGCGTTTGCGCTTCCCGTGCGGTTTTTAATGTGGGAGCCCGCACAGGGCGCAAATGCTATATGTGAACTGCACGGATTCCGCTCGTTTGCGGCCATTATATAGCCGCGAAAGTGTGGAATCTGATGGATTATCGCGCTTGCAGTATTTTGTGGTCGCGCGGATTAAAGCTCCATTCACACTGGAATAAACAATGCACTTTTATGTGCTTTGTCCAGACTATTGCTGGAACGCGTTGGCCCCCAAAATAGTGCAAGCGCGATAATGCAGCAGATTCTGCACGTTCGCGGCTATATAATAGCTGCAAACGAGCAGAATCCGTGCAGTTGTTTCACATATAGTGTTTGCGTCACATGCCCAAACGCTATGGGGGTTATTCACCGAGTGTATAACAGAGCCGAAGTGAAGTGAGCTGAATGCTGTTTGGCTATTCACTTCAGCCCTACAAGGCTGAAGTGAATAGCCTCGGCTAAAGTCAGCCGTACATTGGCTGCCTTCGGTCAGCCCAAAATGCTCTGTATGTTCGGCTGAGCCGAAGTGCAGAAGGAGTTCGACTTAGCCGATCCAATATCTGGATCGGCTGAGTCGCAGCTCCGGCAGCTCACTCACTGCTGTTGACCCCTATTCTCTTACTTACTGGCCGAACGGCAGTAAGTAAATAGCCAAATAGCCAATAGTCAGTACCTCCGTGGTAGCGAGCAGAATAGAAAAAAAGTTAAATGAGTGAGGGGAAAAAAAATTAAGAAAAATTGTTTAAAATTGTTTTAAAAATAGGAAAAGTTTAAAAAAAAATTAAAAATATTTTAAAGAAAAAAAAAAAACTGACGCACATCCTGTTTCCTATTGGCCGACACCTACCAGAGTCTTCTAGTAGGTCCCGGCCAATAAATAACTGGGTGGAGCCGGCTGTGACGCCCAGTTGTTATTGTATTGTATATAATATTGTATTGCCCGGGGGCCCCATGTGTTGTCAGTCCGCCCCTGAATGTGCCACGCTAAAATTACAACCTGCTGATAACGTGTCACTATATATATTCCACTATATGTGAGGCATCTTCCATGCTAATAAAGTGTAACAGTCAGTAGAAAAATCAAACAAAATCTATAAAATCTCGCTATCAGTGCCACTTGAACAGTGAAGTAGGAAGTAACTCAATATAAGATAAGATCATACATTCAGAATACCAAATACAGCGCGATCATAAACAAAATAAATCAAACACAGCGAGTCCAAATGCACTGATACTAATAACCGTCTGTGCAATGTGATAGAAAAGAAATATCCTTAATAAACAAGTGAAACAGGAAAAACTGGTTTGTTAACGATTGCGGCTGGCTCAGTTTGTTGTGAGGTGGGAGGGGGCGTGGCGGTGCATTGAACTCAATGGCACTGTAGCCACTCCCTCCGGCCGCAATGCGATCGGCCGCACAGGAACGCAAGGCACATCAATGCCTGTGGTCCGGTCAGAAAAAATGCTGCAAGCACTATTTTTTCTGACTGGACCGGAGGCATTGATGTGCCTTGCGCTCCTGTGCGGCCGATCGCATTGCAGCAGGAGGACGTGGCTGCGGTGCCATTCACTTCAATGCACCGCAAGGCCCCTTCCCACTCCCCAACAAACTGAGCCGGTCGCAACCCATCCAGTGCGTTCCAGCCACAATCGGCCGGGAACGCACTGAGGCTGGTGTGAACGAGGCCTGATAGTGAGATTTTATTTAGTTTCATGTTTCTACTGACTGTAACACTTTATTAGCATGGAGTGTGGGAGATTCCTCACATAGAGTGGAACATATTTTGTAGTGACACGTTATCAGCAGGTTGTTATTTTAGCGGCACATTGTATTTTTGGTTGACTTGTTAGTCTGGTGGTTGCTGCATATAGTGCTTGCTGCTCTTTTGTGGCTTGGCGCGAAGGTTTGGTTGTTTAGAGGAAAGTCGGAATGCAGTCAGCACTCTGAGACAGTAAGGGCACTTCCACACCAGTTCTGTGCAACGCACCTACCATGCGTTACAGTGCGGCAGGTGCGTTGCAATTCATTTAAATGCAATGCCTTGGTGTGAACAGGCTAAAGTATTAATAAAATAAAAATAAAATAAGACCCCCTTTGAAAAACAAATGTTGCCAAACATGACTCACCCTTCTCCCTCCAGCCTTGGCCCCTGCATCCTGTGCTGCTGGTCTCCGCAGGTTTAGGCTAGGTTCACACCTGCACTACACCGCACGACACCCAGGACGCGCATCCCAGGCCACGTGATCATGTGCTAGTGCACACAGCGATTGCCGCGCGGCGCCATTGATTTCAATGGGGTGACATCCGCATGGCAATCGCTAAAAACAGGTACAAGTACCTTTTTTTGCGACACATGACTCACAGCTTTTTTAGTGTTCACTTGCACGGGCAGAATCGTGGCGGGAAACCGCGCGGCATCCCCCGGCGCCACTTGGGTGCCATTACAAAATTAATCGGTTCACACCTTGGCGACTCCTGACCGCGCAGCAATCGTGCACAAAACCACGCAGATTGCCAGGCGCTCAGGAGTCGCCTAGGTGTGAAACTAGCCTTAAATAACACCTAACATCATTCAACCCACTTCCTGTGAGCCCGAGATGTCTCAGGCAGGTCCCCTACGGATGTGTTGTCACTCCAGTCAGGGCTCACAGAGGAATGCTGGAGAGAACGGTACTCACAGCACACGCGCTGCCCACTGCCAATATAGGCACAAGAAGAAGAGGACTCAGGATGTAATCTAACTATCCAAAAGGGTCACATCAAGCCGAAGTTCATCACTAGGTAGCTATGTAAATGCTTCTTGTACAGGAGACCAATTTTGCATCGGTTTTGCGTCCAGGGTTAGTGATTGATTCCTAACTGATGAATAGATGCAGTGTGGCGCCGTTCAAATGCAGCGGCTGTCACCCGACCATTAACTTGAATGCGTGACAGTTGCCGATTGTAAACAACAGATTAGGGATTCCTGCTGCAGGAAAACGCAAGTTTCTGATGCAGGAATCCCTAATCGCACCTAAAATATACAGGAGGTGTGAATGAAGCCTTAGTAATGCCGCCATGGCACAAGTTTCCTGTAAGCTGATAGTTCTTAAAACCAGCGACATTTCCATTTCTATGAAGAGATCTCTAAACCTGCAACTCTGCCCAGTCAGCTTATTTCCTTGTAACGCTGAGATCATCTTAGTTCAGGGAAGATATAGGTCTGCTGCATGACTTGTAACATTTCACAGGAAGTAGCTGCTGGTGGTCACAGATAATTAACCCAATGAATACACTACACCTGCCTGCAGAGACACTGAGACCACAGAAAGAGGGCGAGTCCCCCATACAAGCTGCTAACGTAGATGGAGACGCAATCACTAAAATCTCCTCTACATTTTACATGTCACTTTCAATATTTGTAAATCTGCAGCTTTAGGTGAAATATTCTCTGGTGATCCTGCCATGGAGGCCAACAGACAAAAAACAAATAAAACTTTTGTGAAAGATGTTTTGTGAAAAAAAAAACCACACGTCTGATGCGCCTACGTATGAAAACGACAAACGTGCTACACATGTTGGGTATCACGACGCACGCCGGAGTGAGAGCAGTCATTCTAGGGCCAGTATTTTTGGGTATCTCTAAATTGATGACCTGTGGGGGCTTTTAAAGCGTCAATAGCAAAGCTTTAAAGCGTTGTCTATGGACTTTTTGGGGTACTGAATTTTGTCGCCGTTTCACGGACGCACACAATTTTTAACCTGGGCATGTTGGGTATCTATTTACTCGGTGTTACCTGATCTTTTATATTTTAATAAACAAATGGGTATTGTATTGTGTTTTGGGGCATTTAAGTGCATTTGTCACTAAATTTTGGGGTTTGATAAGGAGTTGCGCTAATATCGTGCAACATAAAAATTTGCAACTGCCACCATTCTATAGGGTCTTGGCTTTCAGAAAATATATAATGTTGGGGGGTTTTAAGTACTTTTCAGACCTAAAATGTGGAATAAAACATGGGTGCAAAAAAATGAAAAAAGCCTCAGTCATGAAGGGGTTAAACGCATATAAACGCATCTGAACCAGTATGAATGTAGCCTACGCCCCCGTTCATAAAGTATATGGGTGTACTGGGAACGCAGATTGCGGCAACGTGTGTTCCCAGGCTTTTGTTTCCTGCGTTCACCACACGTCCTCATTGCAGGAAAGTTTGATCACATAGCAAATTTTGCAACATGCGTTCAGCATTTTTTCTCGCACGTCTGCGCATGCACAGGAAGAAACTGCATTTGCGTTTGGGATGCCATTACTAGTAACGTTTGACGCACGTTCACGATATGCCCATGTGTAAAGGAGGCTCACCAAGGGATGTAAAAACGCATGGCGAAGCAATGAATAGTTAATGGCACCGCAACCTTACAAAACCTCAGCACGTTCTGGCAATGTGCGCAACTTCATGCACTTTGCTGCAACGCGCAGGTGTGAACAGGGGCTTACATCTACTTTAACAGACCTGACAAAGCCCCCACCCCAGTGCACATCACGGAGCCCCCCGCCATGTAATATATCTGTTCGGACACCAGCACCTCACTGAGCCCTATAACTGGGATCACTGCAAACTACGATGCTGGAGTAGCCCCGCCCACGTCCCCGCTCTCTCCTTGACATCGCTCGCACTCCTAAACCTATTCTGCTCTATCAGCTACCGGTCTGGGGAGTGCCTGTCAATCACCGAGAGCCGGCCACGCCCCCTGTGGCTCCCCGTGCCTGTTCATGCCCAGTGGGAGGAGTCTGCCCAGAGCTGAGTGTACGGGGAAGTTGTCAGCGCTGCGGCTGGGGCACTGTGCGCGCTCCCATACTACAAGTGCAGTAGGTGTTCGCTCTCCGCTGACAGTTTCCTGTACACCTCTGCTGATGGAAAGCCTCTTGTGCCTCGATCCCCTGTAACTCCGCAACGGGAAGGAGATTACATGGCGCTTCTCTAACAGGTAGGAATGAGGGCAGCTGGGGGTACACTAAGGCTTGACCTAGGTGAGCGCAGCGGATTGATAATACCCGGAGATTACCATGTGTC